>NW_027526935.1:48905-49993 GCF_008692635.1 Crocuta crocuta
TCTGGCTCCCAAAGATAAACATTTTTGAAAAATATTTAAAAAATTTTAAAAATCTATTAACAAAAAATATTGTAATGTAGTTAACAACAGTGAAACTATAGAAGTAGACCCATAAATAAAGAGAGCAAACTAAGTGTAGTTGCTGGGTAGGGAGGGGGGATAGATGAAGGGAGTAGGGAACATAATCTTCCAATTATGGAATGATAAAATCATAGGAATGTAAGTTAGAGCATAGGAAATATAGTCAATGGTATTGTATAGCATATATGTATATAGTTGGCAGCTATACATATGATGAGCATAGTATAACTTGTTGATGCACTGTGTTGCACACCTGAAATTAATGTGACATTGTGTATTGATTGACATTTCAATGTGAATGTTACAATTCAATAAAAATTTTTTAATTCAGAAAAACTAAAATATGCTATTTAAAATTTTTTTAATGTTTACTCATTTTTTTGAGAGACAGAGAGAAACAGAGCATGACCAGGGGAGAGGCAGAGAGAGAGAGAGAGACAGAATCCGCAGCAGGCTCCGGGCTTTGAGCTGTCAGCACAGAGCCTGATGTGAGGCTCGAACCCACAAACTGTGAGATCATGACGTGAGCCAAAGTCATATAGATGCTTAACCAACTGAGCCACCCAGGTGCCCCCAAAATGTGCCATTTTAAAGGTACAGCTTTCACACTGGGAACATACTTAATGATGAAACACTGCAAGATATCCCCCTATCTAGAATGAGACAAAGATACCTACTTTTTTAAAAAAAGGCTTTCATCATTTGTATTAAATTGTATTGGAATTTCTAGATAAGTCAAAGAGATAATAAGAAGAGATTTAAAAAAAAAACCCTAGATTGGAAGAAATAAGATGACTTGATACTGCATGTGCAGATAAGATAATTTTATAAGTAAAATCCAAAGGCATTGCAAAAGAAAACTGTAAGAGCTAATATAAAACTTTAGAAAGATGTAGGGTCAAAATTAAAAACCAATTGCATTTATATAAAGTAGCAATGAATGATCCAAATACAGAAATAAGAAAATTTTACAATGGTATTAAAAATAATATTTAGTATCGAAAGAA
>NW_027526935.1:50032-72087 GCF_008692635.1 Crocuta crocuta
TAGTATCGAAAGAAGTATAAAATTTATTCTCTGTAAAAAGAACAAAAAAATGCCATTGAAAGGAACTAACAAAGACTGAAATGACTGGAAAGACAGCTCATAACCAATGTACAGATTTAACAAAAACACTACCAGAATCTTTTTTTGCAGAAATTGGCAAGTTGATAGTAAAATTCATAAAGAGTTGGAAGGGGCCCAGAATAGCCAAAACAATTTTAAAGCAAAACAAAGATGACAGACTCACACTTCAGAATTTCAAACTTTACAAGAAAGCAGTACGAACCGGGATAGTGTGTCCTAGCCCAAGGACAGAGATATAGATCATTAGAATATAATTCAGAATAGAAACAAAACCATACCTTTATGACAGTAGATTTTTTACAAGAGTGCCACGGAAGTTCAGTGGGAGAAAGAAAATTGTTTCAACTTATAGCACTGGGATACTTGATAATCAGATCCAAAAGAATGAAACTGGAATCCAACTAACATTATATACAAAACCTAGCAACAAATCAAAGAGAAGAGACTGCATATGTGAGGGCAAGCAGTGTATGAGAAATCTCTGTACCTCCATTCATGAATCAAAACTGCTTGAAAAATAGTGTATTAAAAAACATGGATTAGTCTTGCCTGGGTGGCTCAGTTGGTTTAGCATCTGACTCTTCATTTTGGCTCATGTCATGATCTCACAGTTCATGCATTTAACTGTGCAGTGCAGAGGTTGCTTGTCTCTATCTGTCTCTATTGTTTCTCTGCTCCTCCCTTGAGAGTGCACGCTCTCACTCTCTCTATCAAAATAAACTTAAAAAACAAAACATGGATCAGACCTAAATATAACAGCTAAGACTTTGAAACCTTAAGAAGAGAGCAGATGAAAATAGCACATTTTTAACAGAATAGATATAAAGTCTATGACTGGTTTAGGCACTGTATTTCCTTAAGATGACAACAAAGGACAAGCAAAGACAATATCCTTATAATGACTTTTATCAAAATTAGAAATGTTTGTGTGTCAAAGCACAGTTTAAGAAAGTTAGTAGACTACCTTTAGCATAGCAGCAAATATTTGCAAGTTACATATCTGACTAGCATCAAGAACTAAGAATATATAGGAGTGCCTGGCTGACTCAATCAGTACAGCATGTAACTCTTGATCATCCAGTCATGAGTGCCAGCCCCACATTGGGCTTATTTNAGGAGGAGGAGGAGGAGGAGGAGGAAGAGAAGAAGAAGAAGAAGAATAAGAAGTAGTCTTGCCATTTGCAACGATGTAAGTGGAATTAGAATGTATTATGCTAAGGAAATTAATTGAGTCAGAGAATAAAATTACTGGAATTTAAAAAACATAACAGATGAACATATGGGAAGCGTGGTGGTAAGAAAGAAGAGAAGGAAACAATCCACAAGGGACTCTCAATGATAGGACAGACTCAGGGTGGATGGAGGGAGGTGGGTAGGGGATGTTCTCCATGGGTAATGGGTATTAGGTACTTGTTGGGATGGTCCCTGGGTGCTGTATGTAAGTGACGAATCACTGAATTCTACTACTGAAATCAATACTACACTATACATTCTCTAAATAAAATGCAAATATAACATAATATATACAATAAGAATAACAATAAATAGAGAAATAACCCAATTTTANCAGTCAGCACAGAGCCCGACGCGGGGCTCGAACCCACAAACCGCCGCGAGATCATAACCTAAGCGAAAGTCAGACGCTTAACCGACTACCCAGGCGCCCCTCAATATCATAGTCTTTAGAGAAATGCAAGCCAAAATCACAGTGTGATTCCACTTCATGTGGAATAAACACACAGACATAATTTTAAAAAGTGAACAATAACAGTGGTTGGTAAGAAATTGTAGAAATAGAAACCCTCATACCCTGTTAGGAGAAATGTGTAATGCTGCAGCCAGTGTGCAATGTACATGGAGTGTTCCTCAAAATCTCATCCTTCCTCAAAAGCATAGACTCAGCAATTCCACTCCTAGACATATGACATATAATCCAGCAATTCACCTCCTAGGCATATAGCCAAGAGAACTGAAATCGTACATCCACACAAAATAGCATTATTCACTATAGTCCAAAGTCAAAAGAATATAAATGTCCATCAACTGAAGAAGGAATGCACAACTAGGGTACATTGATATAATTGAATACTATTGAGCCATTAAAAGCCATGACAGACGGTACATGCTACAACATGAATGAATGTACTTAGGTAATTTAAACATACAAAGGTGAAAGAAGTCAAATATGCAAGCCCCATAAAATATGATTCTACTTATAGGAAATATTTAAAAGAGAAGACCATATAGAAGGAAATTAAATTCGTGGTTACTAGCGCTGGAGAAGGGCAAGAATATATAGTGATTGCTAGTGGATATGGGTTTCATTTTTGTGATAATTGTTCTTATTCNTAGATAGTGATGATGTTTTGCAACTTGCAAATATAGTGAAACTACTGAAATACATTCATTTAAATAATGAACTCTTAATATATAATTTATATGTCAATAAAACATATTAAATGGTTATAAATGCCTGGTTTTCAAGACAAATTATGGTCCATACAAATAAATGAAATATTTGACCCATAAAAGGTAAAAAAAGTCAATACAAAATTTCTCTGAGAGATCCAAATACAGGAGATACTAAATTAAGTCTTCAAAACACAATAGTGTAGATAAAATTCAGTAACATAAGTTAATCACTCTAGGTACTTGTTTTGTTTATTTATTTATATTCTATTTTTATTATTTTGTTTATTTTTCATTTTTGAGAGTGAGAGTGGGTGTGGAGTGGGAGGGGGCAGAGACAGAGGGCAGAAGGGCGGAAAGAGAGAGAGCTTTAAGCATGGAGCCCATCACCCAGGTCAATCCCACAGCCGTGGAATCATGACCTGAGCCAGGTTGAAGAGGCAGAGGCTTAACCCACTGAGTGACCCAGGTGCCCCTGTGTTATTTATTTTTAAATAAGCTCTACACCCAGAGTGGGGCATGAACTCATGACCATGAGATCAAGAGTCACAGACTNAAAATTAACCATTTTAAAGTGCACAATTCAGTGATATGTAGTGATACTTACAGTCATGCAATCACTGTCACTATATATAGCTCCAAAACATTGTTATCTTGCAAAGGAAACTCTATATCCACTAAGTTGCTTCTTTCTAGTTTGCTATCACCAAATTGTTTTCATGAATTCACCTAATTTGGATTCTTTCACACTGTATCTATCAATACAAATCATTTTCATGGTGTAACAAAATTTAAATATACCGTAATGTTTTAATCCATTCATTTATTAATAGATTTCAATTGTTTCCACATTTTGGCTATTGCAAATAGTGCTACTAAGCATAAGTCTACTTGTTTAAGTCCTTTTTTTCAATTCTTTTGAGTATGTAACTGCGAAGAATAACTGCTGGCTCATGTGGTAATTCCATATTTAGCTTTTTGAGCAACCACCAAACTCTTCAGTGCTGAACCATTCAAATTTCTACTAGCAATATATGAGAGCTCTGATTTTTCCGTATGTTTAGGGTTTTAGTTCATTTTGAGTTAGCTTTTATATATGGTACATGGTTAATGTCCAACTTGATCCTTTGCATTGTTTACATAGTTTCCCAACACAATTTATCAAAGAAAGTGTCCTTCCTCTTACAAGTGGTGTTGATCCATTAATCAAAGTTCATTTGATCCTAAGGGTGACTGATTAGCTCAGGACACAGAGCTCAGGACTTTCGTTTCCTGGTGGTGAGTTTGAGCCCCATGTTGGAATGTAGAATTTAATTAACAGAAATCAGTGGACCAATATGTATGAGTGTTGATTTCTAGAATGACTATTCTGTTCCAATGGTCTGTCTACATGTCTGTCTTATACCCCTGCCAGACTTTTAATTTTGTAAGATGTATTCAAATCGGAATGTGCAAGGCTTCAATTTTGTTCTCCTTTAAAGGCAACATTTGATTTAGTACATCTGGTGTCTGCAAATTATCTTTTTCCTAACTTGACAATCAAACATCCAGGAGATAAAGCTCACTTGGTCCTTATATGTGACCCTTTGAATGTGCTGTTAAGTTTGGTTACTGGTATTTTACAGAGGATTTTTGCATCAACATTCGTCAGAGATAGTAGACTCTAGTTTTCTTTTCTTGTTATTTTGTGTGGCTTTAGTAATGGTAATTTCGACCTTGTAATGAGTTTCAGGGACACCTGGCTGGCTCAGTGGGTGGAACAATGTTTCAGTCTTAGGTTCCTGAGTTTAAGCCGCAGGATGGATTAGAGATCACTTAAAATGTAAAACAAAACTGAGTTTTCAGCATATTCTCTACATGTAACTTTTGGAAACAGTTTAAGATTTTTCACTTTTCTTTTTGTTTTTTTTTTCCTTAAGATTTTATTTCTCAGTAATCTCTGTACCCAACATGGGTCTCAAAGTCACAACCTCAAGATCAAGAGTTAATGTTCTACTGACTGGGCTAGCGTGGTACCCCAAGAACTGTGTGAGGCTTAAAACATTTTTTTAAATGTTTGCTTATTTTTGAGAGAGAGACAGAGCACGAGTAGGAGAGAGGCAGAGAGAGGAGACACAGAATTCAAAGCAGGTTCCAGTCAGCACAGAACCAAATGCGGGGCTCAAACTCAAGGATGGTGAAACCATGACCTGAACACAAGTTAGACGCTTCACCCCACCTAAGCCACCCAGGTGTGCCAACAGTTTGAGATTTGATTTTAATTCTTTAAATATTTGGTAAAATTCCCCAGTGAAGCCACCTGGTCCTGAGCTTTTTTTTTTTGTTAGAAGTTTCTTTTAAAAAATCCGTAATTACACATCAGTGTGGCCCATCCTTAGGTGTGAAATAAATTTGCTTTTTTACTGTCAGACAGTAAATCATTAGTTTCTAATCCATTCAGGTATTATGTGTTTTCTAATTGAAAAGTTTAAATCATTTATCTTTAAGGGCTTATGATAGGAAAGGATTTACTACTGTGATTTAGAAAATTTTTCCTACACATTTTCTAGCTATTTGGTCTCTTTTCTTCTTGTTCTGCCTTCCTTTGTGCTTTATTGTGTTTGTTTGTAGTTAACACCTTTAATCTCCTTTTGTTGTCTTTTTTTATGTTTATTTTTCATAAAGAGAGAAAGTTACAAACTCAAAAACTGTGATATCAAGACCTGAACCAAAGTCAGGTGCTTAACCAACTGAATGGAGTCAGGCACCCCTTCTTTCACTATCTTATTAGTATTTTCTTTGTGGCTACTATGAAGATTACATAAAACATCATAAATGTAATATGTGCCAATTTCTTTTAAACAGAATGTAGCAGGATTCTCACACAGAGAATTGTGACACCTAGGCTTTTCTTTCCAGTAAGCAACTTTATTCCAGCCAGCATCACTCAGTTGGGTTCATACCCAAACAACTTGGTCCTGAACACCATGTGGTGTGGTTTTTTATGTATTTTAGTTCTTTGTCTCTCTTATATGGTAACACACAAACATGCAGTCTGATTAATGTGGTCTCATGGTACAAGGTGGTGAGGGATGTTGTCACGAATATGCGAAGAGCAAGGTTGCCTTGAGATGTTCTTCTTTTTTCCTCTCCTTACGGAATCTATTGCATATATACAAGAGAATATGTTAACTTTATTATGCAAAAGCTCTCTCTACTCCTTTACATCTCTTATATGTACCTTTCCCCCAGTGACTATTATTGATGCCACAAATGAAATCTTTTTATATTTTATATCTATTAACATTTATATAGCTATTTCTGTTTTTGACTTTTAAATTCTTTAAAAAAAAATTTTTTTTTTAATTTCTCGGAGAGAGAGAGAGAGACTGCGTGAGCAGGGGAGGGTCAGAGAAAGAGGGAGACACAGAATCCAAAGCAGGCTCCAGGCTCTGAGCTGTCAGCACAGAGCCTGACGTGGAGCTCGAATCCATAAACTGTGAGATCATGAACTGAGCCGAAGTCGAATGCTTAACAGACTGAGCCACTCAGGCACCCCTTGACTTTTAAATTCTATGCCAAAATTCAGCATAACTGACACATCACTACAAAAGGATTCCGTATTTGTTTATGTGTTTATCTTCACTAGAGCACTTTATGTTTTCAAGATGGCTTTGCTTTGGTAATATTTTGTTTCAACTTGAAACACTTTTAGAATTTATTTTGTAGGGAAGGTCTAGTGGTGATAAACACTTTCTGTACCTGGGAAACTTTTAATTTCTTCTTACATATGAAGGACATTCACACAAGATACAATCTAGTCTGGTGTGTGTTTTTCCCCCCTTTTTTGCTATTAGTGGTTTTAACATATTAGCTGGCTTGCAAAATTTCTGCTGAGAAATCCAATAATAATGGAGAAATCCAATAATAATGTTAAGAGAGGATCTCTTCTACGTAACAAGTAACTTTTCTCTTTCTACTTTAAAGATTCTCTTTTGCTGTTCCTTTTGACAATTTGATAATGTATCTCAGTGTGGAGGTTTGCAAGTATTGTAGTCAATAGTTTATTGACATTTTTTAACTTATTTCTTTCCTCAGTTTGGGGGAGTTCTGACCATTATGTCTTCCTATAGGCACTCTTTCTTTCTGTCACTCTTTTTCTTGGTGCACATAAGAATAGTTTGTATAT
Organism: Crocuta crocuta; assembly: GCF_008692635.1. Taxonomy (NCBI): domain Eukaryota; kingdom Metazoa; phylum Chordata; class Mammalia; order Carnivora; family Hyaenidae; genus Crocuta; species Crocuta crocuta. The sequence goes on from NW_027526935.1 coordinate 56,691, forward strand.
GTCTGTTGTCTATTACGTGACTATTATCAGACCTAACTTCAAGTTAATATTAATGCAATGTTTACTTCCTGATTTTCTTTCTGGATGACTTATCTAATGTTTAGCGTGATATTAAAGTCACCTAATATTACTTTATTAGTTAATATTCCTTTCCAGTTTTTATTAGTATTTAGTATTAGTATAGTATTAAGTTTTATTAGTATTTCCTTTATATATTTAGATTCTCTGATGTTGGGTGACTATTAGCAATTTTTTAAAGCTTAGTTATTTATTTTGATAGAGAAAGAGACAGAGCAAGAGCACCGGAATTGCAGAAACAGAGAATTCCAAGCAAGTTCCATTCTGTTTGCACAGAGCCTAATGTGGGTCTCTGTCTCACAAACTGTGAGATGAAGACTTTAGCTGAAATCAAGTTAGATACTTAAATGACTAAGCACCCAGGGATCTCTATGTGCAATTGTTTTAGTTTTTTGATGAATTAATCCCTCTCTATTATTGTCGTGATCATTACCTAAAGTCTACTGATATAATAGACATTCCAGCTCCCTGCTAAATTTGCTTATAGTATCTTTTTCTCTTCCCTTTACTTTCAACCATCCTTTGTCCTTAAAGTGAAAATGGGTCTTTTGCAGGTAGCATTTTGTAAGATTTTATCTATTCTCTCCAGAATATCGGTCTTTAAAGAGTATAGAATTTAATCACTTTGGGTTAAAGGATTCATTGGTAAATAAGGAATTCTTATTGCTATTTGATTATTTCTAGCTCTTTTGAAGATCCTTTGTTGCTTTCCTTTTTTCTTGTTATTTTCCTTCATGAGTTGATGTCATTTATGATAATACTTAATTCTTTTCTCCTAATCATTGGTGTATCTAATATAGGTTTTGCCTTTAGGTATACCATGTGCTCATAAAATATCTTCATTAAAAAAATTTTTTTTAATGTTTTATTTATTTCTGAGAGAGAGAGAGAGAGAGAGAGAGGGCATGAGCAGTGGAGGGTCAGAGAGAGAGGGAGACACAGAATCTGAAATAGATTCCAGGCTCTGAGCTGTCAGCCCAGAGCCCGACATGGGGCTTGAACCCATGAACCATGAGATCATGACCTGAGCCAAAGTCGGATGCTTAACTGACTGAGCCACCCAGGCCCCAAAATATCTTCATTATAACATCCGGTTTTGTGCTGATAACTAAGCATCAAAATACAAAACACATAAGTTCTTCTATCTCACATTTTAGATTATATTTATGTATTTGATATCACATATATTTATTTTTGATACTTTTTAATTTTTTATTTAAACAGTTTTTAAGGGTCGGGGGAAAGAGAGAGAGAAAGAGAGAGAGAGATGCACATGAGTTGGACAGGAGCAGAGGGAGAGAAGGACAGAATCTTGACCACGCTCCATGCTTAGTGTGGAGGCTGACATAGGGCTCAATCTCAGGACTGTGAGCACATGACTTTAGTGGAAATCAAAAGTTGGATGCTTAACCAACAGAGCCACCCAGTTGCCCCTAAAATTTTTAATTAAAAAAAACAATTGATACGTGACATATTTTAATTTCATGTATACAACATAATGATTCAATATTTGTATATATTACCAAAAGAGCACATGTCTAGTTCATATCCAGAATAGTGACAATTTCTACGCTCACCAACTTTCAAATACACAATAGAATACACATAGTCACTATGCTTTACATTCTATCTCCATGACTTAATTTATTTTATAACTGGAAGTATGTAACTTCTGTTCACCTCCACCCATTTTACTCACCCCCAGACCATATCTTCAACATCCACAAATCTGTTTCATGTATCATGAAGTTTTGGTTTGGTTTTAGGTTCCACATATAAGTGAGATCACGTAGCCTTCTATTTCTCTGCTTATTTCATTGATCATAATACTTTCAATGTCAATTCATATGATCAAAAATGGCAGAATGTCATTTTTTTAATGGCTCAGTAATGTTCCATTATATATGTATGTATGTATATTGTACTTTTTTCAAATGTTTATTTTTGAGAAACAGTGAGTAAAGTGTGGCGGCAGAGAGAGAAAGAGACAATTCAAAGCCCAATGTGGGGCTCAAACTCACAAACCATGAGACCATGACCTGGGCTAAAATCAAGAGTCAAATACATAAACAGCTAAGCCACTTAGGTGCCCACACTCTTTCTTTATTCTTTTCATAATGGACACTTGTTTCCATTCTTTTCTATTCTATTTACTGTTGCAATTTACATGGGTCTTTTTAAGACAATTTCATTTTCTTTGAATGCCAGCAGCAGAATTACTGGATGATATAGTAGTTCTATTTTTAACTTTTTGAGACCCTTCATTCTGTTTTTCCTAGTGTCTGCACCAATTTATATCCACCAGTGTACAAGGGCTCCTTCTTATCCACATTCTTACCAGAATGTTTTCTTTTTATGTTTAATAATAGATATTCTAACAAGTGTTGTGAAGTAGTATCTCATTATGTTTCTGATATGGATTTACCTGACGATTAGTGACGACTTCTTTGGAAAAATGTCTATTCAGATCCTTGCCCATTTTTAAATCAGATTTTTTTTCTATTGAGTTGTATGAAATATATATGTGTATATACATATATGTATATATTTATATAGTTTTCAGATAGATAATTTGCAAATATTGCCTCCCATTTAGTACATTGCCTTTTCATTTTGATTGTTCCTGTGCACGGCAGAGTTTCCCACTGGTTATTTTTGCTTTTATTGATGTTACTTTGCTCTCAAATCCAAAAAGTCATGACTAACAGGGCATTTTCAGTAAAGAGTTTATCATTGCAGGTCTAATTTTCAAGACTTTATTCATTTTGAGTTAACTTTTGTGTAAGATAGGGGTCCAGTTTCATTCTTTTGCATGTGGATGTCCAGTTTTACCGGCACTATTTATTGAAAAGACCATCCCATGGGGTACCTGGGTGCCTCAGCCAGTTAAGTGTCTGACTCTTTATTTCAGCTGAGGTCATGATCGCAGGATTGTGGGATCCAGCCCCATATTGCACTCCATGCTGATTGTGAAGCCTGCTTAAGATTCTCTTTCTCCTTGGGAGTCAAGATGTCAGAGAAGTAGGGGGATTGGAATTTCTCTCCTCCCTCCAATGCAGTATTATTGAAGTCAGAACATTGGATCACTCAGGGAGAAAGATACAGCTTGGTGAGACAAAGGTGCATGTCTGCAAACTGGGAGAGAGAATATGGGAAGCGCTGGCTCAGAAGACAGGGGAAACTTTCTGTGGAGAGACAGAAGGAAGAGGAGAGATTCTGTGGAAATGTGGGACTGTATTTGGACAAGAGAAAAAAAACCTGTCTGGAGCATGGACCAGGGAGCAAATAATACAAATAAAACCAGTTTCTACTAAAAACAGCCTTAGGAATGAAGACTGGAGTTTTCAGGCCTGTGTGACATTCTCAGGACACAGCTGGCATAGGAGAGCCTGGGGTGGAGGGAGCAGCCACTGAGTATGGTAGAGATCTCAGGGGCATACCGGGAGAGAAAAGTCCTCTCCCTTGAGTACTGTGGGAAGAATGGGAAGAGGGTATATTGCCTCCTCCCTCCGCCTCAACGACAAAAGAGCCTGTAGGTGCCAGCTACAGGCCCCTTGTCAGCTGGGCAGAGTGGCACTACTTCAGAACCAGGTTTGCACTAAGCAGGATCCTTTTAAGACATTGGGTTTTTTTTTTTATTTTTAATGTTTTATTTACTTCTGAGAGAGAGAGAGAGAGAAAGAGAGTCACCATGAGCAGGGGAGGGGCAGAGAGAGAGGGAGACACAGAATCTGAAGCAGGCTCCGGGCTCTGAGCTGTTAGCACAGAGCCTGACATGGGGCTCGAACCCACCAACCGTGAGATCATGACCTGAGCCGAAGTCAGATGCTTAACCTACCGAGCCACCCCCAGGCGCTCCTAAGACATTGGGTTTTGAATGCCAGCTGAGCGCCCTAAGGCTGTGGAGCAGAACAAACTGGCTATCCTTTCTACTCTGACAGCTGTCTCAAGAGCCTGATCTGGATCACCCAGTCTGGGGAGGAGAGAGCGGCGCTTGCCATTTTTCTGCCCATCACCAACACACTGGTGCTTCAGGGAAAGGACAGTGGCCACTAGTGGAGGCGGGACATACACAAAACCCTTCTGTGCCTCACAACGGCTTATTTACTGACGTGGGACTGACATGATCGAATGAGACACCCTCTGTTCCAGACCTGCACAACCACCGGTCCCAGGTCAATTCTTATTTTACACACACACACACACACACACACACACGTTATTTTTTTCTTCTTGCTCTTTCTCTGTTCTGGTTGGTTGCTTAATCAGGCATTTTTACTCTATTCTTTTTATACCTCTTCTGTGTCTCTTTATTTTCCTCTCTGTCTTGCTGGATTATATCTTACGGTTTCTTTCATTCTCTGCCTGTTCTTTTTTTCCACCTGTTATTTCTCTTTTTGTAGGAGATAATGCTTCTACCAACTCCTTCTATCATATTCATTTTTCCCAGGGTTACTTCAGTGAACAAATCAAAGCATACCTGACAGAAGGTCCAAACACTCAAGCACTACAAGTGAGAAGATTTGCAGAGAACTGACCAGTGAGATAGAACAGCCAAATACATAACAACAGACTGCATGCAACACACTCTGAAAAAACTTCCTTAAGTATCAAGCCCTGGACAGCCTATGCCCTTTTTAAATTTAATAGCAGCACATTCAGGACACATAACAAGTTATTAAGACATGTTAAAGACAGAAAACAAGCCAAAATAATAAAATGGAAAAATTCTCAAAAGAAATTCCAGGAAGAAATGACAGCCAGAGATTGATCAAACTGATATAAACAATACATCTGAACAAGAATTTAGAATAATAGTCATAATATGAATAGCTACACTTGAAAAAAGCACAGCGGACAGCAGAGAATCTCTTGCTGTAGAGTTCAAAGACCTAAGAAATACTTAAAATGATGTAAGAAACACTGTAAATGAGATGCAGATGGTGTTGGGAGAATTGGACAGCAACATGCAGAAGAATGAAACTAGATCGTTTTCTCACACCATGCACAAAAATCAACTCAAAATGTATAATGGACCTGAACGTGAGACAGGAAACTATCAAAACCCTAGAGGAGAAAGCAGGNTAAGTTATTAAAAATGATAAAGCTGAGAAAAGGAGAGAAAGGAAATTACTAGATCAAGAGGAAAGGATTAGAGAACTAAGCAATACCATGAAATGAAATAATATCTGTACCACAGGAATTCTGGAAGAAAACGAGAGAAAGGGGAAGAGATATATTTGAAAAAATTATAGCTGAGAACGTCTCTAAACTGTGGAAGGAAGCAGACATCCAAGTTCAGGAGACGCAGAGATCTCCCTTTGAAATCAACAGAAATAGTTCACACCACAACATATTATCTACAATATATCATAATGAAACTGGCAAACTACAAAGATAAAGTGAGAATTCTGAAAGCAGCTAGGGACAAATGAGCCTTAACCTAGAAGGGTGGACACATAAGGATAGTAGCACACCTATCTAAAGAAATTTGGAAGGCCAGAAGGGAATGACAGGAAATATTCAGTGTGCTGAATAGGATAAATATGCTGCCAAGAATCCTTTATCCAGCATGGCTGTCATTCAGAATAGGAGATACAAAGGCTTTCCCAGGCAAACAAAAACTAAAGGAGTTCATGACCACTAAACCAGCCATGCAGGAGATCCTAAGGGGCACTCGGAGAGGAGAGCAGCAAAGACCAGAGACCAGAGACAAAGGACCAGAGACCACAAACAGAAAACCCACAGATAACACAATAGCACTAAACCCATATCTTTCAATAATCACTCTGAATGGTAATGGACTAAATGCTCCACTCAAAAGACACAGAGTATCAGAATGTATAAAAATAAGATCCATCTATATGCTGCCTACAAGAGACTCATTTTAGACCTAAGGACACCTGCAGATTGAAAGTGAGGGGACAGAAAACCATCTCTAATGCCACTGGATGTCAAAAGAAAGCTGGAGTAGCCATTTTGTATCAGACAAACTAGATTTTAAAACAAAGACTGTTAGAAGGACATTCGAGCATGATTAAGGGGCCTATCCAGCCAGAAGAGCTAACCATTGTAAATATTTATGCCCCTAACATGGCTTGCCCAAATATATAAATCAATTAAACACAAATATAAATAAATGTATAGATTACAATATTATGATCCTAAGAGACTTTAATACTCCAATTACAATAAGAGATAGATCATTTAGGCAGAAAATCAGTAAAGAAACAATGGCTCTTAATGACTACTGGGCCAGATGGACTTAACAGATATATTCAGAACTTGTCATTTTCAGGACACCTGAGTGGCTCAGTTGGCTAAGTGTTGTTGATTTCAGCTCAGATTATGAGCTCATGGTTTGCGAGTTCGAGTCCCACATCAGGCTCTGTGGTGACAATGCAGAGCCTGCTGGGATTCTTTCTCCCTCTATCTCTCCCCCACTTCTTGTTCTCCATCTCTCTTTCAAATTAAATAAAACTAAACACCACCAACACCACCAACAAAAACCTTTCATTCTAAAGCAGAATATATATTCTTCTCGAGTGCACATGGAAATAGATCACATACTGGGTCACAAAATAGCCCTCAACAAATATAAAAAGATTGAGTTCATACCATGCATATTTTCAGATCACAATGCTATGAAACTTGAAATCAACCACAAGAAAACATTTGGAAAGCCCCCAAATACATGGAGGTTAAAGAGTATTCTATCAAAGAATGAATGGCTCAAGCAGGGAATTAAAGAAGAAATTTAAAAATATATGGAACCAAGTTAAAATAAAAATGTGACAGTTCAAACCCTTCAGGAGGCAGCAAATTTTCCTCTTAGGACTGCTTTTCTTGCATTGGAATCCAGGCTTATCTCAAGAAACAAGAAAAATCCCAAATACAGAACCTATCCTCATACGTAAAGGAACCAGAAACACAGCAGCAAAGAAAGCCCAAAGCTAGCAGAAGAGATATAATAAAAATTAGAGCAGAAATAAACAATATAGAACCCAGAAAAACAGTAGAACAGATCAATGAATCTAAGAGCTGGTTTTCTGAATGAATAAATAATATTAATAAACCCCTAGCCAGACTTCTCAAAGTGAAAAAATGAGAGGACCCACATAGATAAAATAATGGATTAAAGAAAATAGATCAAACCAACACCACCGATATACAAACAATTATTAGAGAATACCATAAAAATTATATGCAATAAACTGGACAACCTGGAAGAAATGGACAGATTTCTAGACACTGACACACTACCAAAGTCAAATGTGAAGAAGCAGAAAATCTGAAGAGACCAATAACCATCAAAGAAATTGAACTGGTTATCAAAACTCTCCCAGAAATAAGAATCTTGGGCCAGATGGCTTCCTGAGAAATTCTACCAGACTTTAAAGCAGCATTAATATCTATTCTTCTCAAGTTGTTCCAAAAAACAGAAGTGGAAAGAAATCTTCTGGACTCATTCCATGAAGCCAGCATCACCGTGATCCCCTAATCAGACCCTGCTAAAAATGAGAATTACAGGCCAATATCCCTGATGAACATGGATGCAAAAATTCTCAACAAGATACTAGCAAATCAAATTCAACAGCATATAAAAAGAATTATTCATCATGATCAAGTGGGACTCATTCCTAGGCTGCAGGGCTGGTTCAATATTCGTAAATCAATTAATGGATATATCACATTGATCACATTGATAGAAGAAAGGGTAAGAACCATATCAATAGATGCAGAAAAAGTATTTGATAAAATACATCATCATTTGATAAAATCCTCAAGAAAGTTGGGATAGAAAGAGTATCTCTTGACATAAAAGTCACATATGAAAGGCCCACGACTAAGATCATCCTCAATGGGGAAAAACAGAGCTTTCCCCATGACATTAGGAACACTACAGTGATGTCTACTCTCACCACTGTTGTTTTACATAGTGTTGGAAGTCCTAGCCTCAGCAATCAGACAGGAAAGTGAAAATAAAAGGCATCCAAATTGGCAAAGAAGAAATCAAATGCACTTTTCACAGATGACATCATACTTTACATGGAAAACCCAGAAGACTCCACCAAAAACTGCTAAAATTAATACATGAATTCAGCAAAGCCGCAGGATACAAAGTCAATGTATAGAAGAAACTGGTTGCATTTCTATACATCAATAATGAAACAGAAAGAGATCAGGGAACCAATCCCATTTGCATTTGCACCAAAAGCCATAAAGTACCTAGGAATAAATCTAAACAAAGAGTTAAAATATCTGTATGCTGAAAACTATAGAAAAAGCTTACAAAAGAAATTGAAGAAGACACAAACAAATGGAAAAAACATTCCATGCTCATGGATTGGAAGAACAAGTATTGTTAAAATGTCCATACTACCCAAAGCATCTATGCAATCTTTATCAAAATAGCACCAACATTTATGAGGCACTTGTGGCTCAGTTTGTTATATGTCTGAGTTTGGCTCAGGTCATGATCTCGTGGTTTACGAGTCCAAGCCCCACCCTGAACTCTGTGCTGACAGCTCAAAGCCTGGAGCCTGCTTCAGATGCTGTCTCCTTTTCTCTCTGCCCTCTCCCCACTCAAACTCTGTCTTTCTTTTTCAGAAATAAACATTTAAAATTTAAACAAAAAGTAGCACGAGCATTCTTCACAGAACTAGAACAATCCTAAGATTTGTATGGAACCATAAAAAAACCTCAAGAAACCAAAGATATGTTAAAAAAGAAAATCAAAGCAGGAGGCATCACAATCCTGGACTTTGCCTCTACTACAAGACAGTATGGTATTGGCATAAAAACAGACAAATAGACCAATGAAATAGAATACAGAACCCAGAAATGGACCCAAAGTATATGGCCAACTACTCTCTGACTAAGCAAAAAAGGGTATCTAATGGAAAAAGACAGTCTCTTTAGCAAATGGAGCTCAGAGAACTAGAACAGAAGAATGAAACTGGACCACTTTCTTACACCATACACAAAAATAAACTCAAAATGGATGAAGGACCTAAATGTGAGACAGGAAACCATGAAAATCCTGGAAGAGAAAACAGGGAACAATCTCTTTGCCCTCAGCTGTAGCAAGTTCTTACTTGACATGTCTCCAAAGGCAAGGGAAACAAAAGCAAAAGTGAACTTTTGGGCCTTATTAAGATAAAAGGCTTCTGTACAGCAAAGGAAACAATCAACAAAACTAAAAGTCAACTAACAGAATGAAAGGAAGTATTTGGAAATAATACATTGGAGAAAGGGTATCCAAAATCCATAAAGAACTTTATGCCCCAAAAGCCTAGGGTTTTCTATATAAAGAAAACTTCCCAAAAAAAAACCTTCCAAAAAACAAATAATCCAGTGACAAAATTGGCAGAAGACAGGAACAGACACATTTCCAAAAAATTCAGATGGCTAATAGACATATGAAAAAATGCTCAGCATCACTCATCATCAGGGAAATACAAATCAAAACCACATCAATCAGAGTGGCTAAAATTAACAAGGCAGGAAACAACAAATGTAAGGATGTGGAGAAAGGGGAACCCTGTTGCACTCTTTGTGGGAATGTAAACTGGTGCAGCCACCCTGGAAAACAGTGTGTACAAGTTCCTCAAAAAACTGAAAACGGAATTATGACCCAGCCAAAGCACTATGAGGAATTTATCCAAAGGATATATAGAGTGGTGATTCATATATTCCAATGTTTATAGCAGCACTATCAACAATAGCAAAATTATAGAAAGTCCAAAGTCAATTAAGTGATGAACAGATAAAGAAGATATGGTATATGTGTATATATATATACACACATACAGACAATGGCATACCACTCAGCAGTAAAAAGAAATTTTGTGATTTTCAACAATGTGAATGGAACTGGAGGGTATCATCCTAGGTAAGATAAGTCAGTCAGAGAAAGATACCATTACGTTTTCACTCCTATGTGGAATTTAAGAAACAAAACATGAGGGGTGCCTGGGTGGCTCAGTTCATTGAGCATCTGCCTCTGGCTCTGAACTGTCAGCTCAGAGCCTGGAGTCTGCTTCAGATTCTGCATTTCCTTCACTCTCTGCCCTCCCCCATTCACACTATATGTGTGTATGTGAGAAAAGTAAATAAACATTAGAAAAAAAAAAAAAAAAAAGAAACAGAACAGATGAACACAGAGGAAGGGGAGAAAAAATAAGTTACAAAAAGAAGAGGCAAACCATGAAACTTGTAAATACAGAGAACAAACTGAGGGTTGATGGGATGGAGGGGAGTGGTGGCAGGGAATATGTGTGATGGTCACTGCTGAGAGCACTTGTTGTGATGAGCACTGAGTGTTGTATGTAAGCAACGAATCATGGGAATCTACTCCTGAAGCCAAAAGTAAACTGTATGGGAGTTAACTTGACCAAAAAAAAAAAAAAAGAAAAGAAAAAAAGGGTGGGGGGCACAAAAAACAAAACAAAAACAACCCTCAAACAAAAAAACAAACCCACAAAACACTCTCCCTCTGCCTTCCCCAGCTCAAGGCTCTTTCAAGAACAAACAAGCAGGTTGCTCAGTGGGTTAAGCTTTCTATTTCAGCACAGGTCATGGTCTGAGGGTTTGTGGGTTCGAGCCCCACAATTGGGCTCTGTGCCGACAGCTCAGAGCCTGGAGCCTGCTTCAGATTCTGTGTCTCCCTCTCTGATCCTCCCTGGCTCAAGCTCTCTCTCTCTCTCTCTCTCTCTCTCTGCTATCAAAGATAAACATTAAAAGAATTAAAAAACAAACAAACAAAAAACCCCGCCTATCCTTTCAATGTTGTTTATTATAATCAATCACATATGCGTAGGTTTACTTCTGGGTTATTACATTCCATTGGTTATGTGTCTGTTTTTATGCTAATACCTCACTGTTTTGACTACTAGAGTTTTGTAACATGGTTTCAAATCATGAAGGGTGATGCCTCTACCTTTGTTCTTCAAGATTGCTTTGCCTAGTTGGGATCCCTTGTAGTTTCATACAAATTTTAGGATTGTTTTCTGTATTTATGTTATGAAAAGTCTTTCAAATTTTGATAGAGGTTACATGGATTTATTCTCCATTTTGGGAATCAGAGGTATGTTAATCCATTTAAGTCTTCCAAACCATGAACACAATATTTTCCCACTTGTGTCTTTTTTAAGTTTTTCATTAAAGTTTTACATTTTCAGTGTACATATATTCATATTCATGCACTAAATACGCAGTATTTCATTGTATTAGAACTGCAATTGAGATTATTGTCCTAATATCCTGAAAGATTGTTAATAGATAAAAATTCAACTGATTTTTACATATTGATTTGTATCCTGTGACACTCCTAAATCTGTGTGTATGTGTATGCATGTGTGCAGTGATTAAAGTTTTCTGTGTCAGAGAGAGAGAGGGAGATACAGCCTCTGAAATAGGCTCCAGGCTCTGAGCTGGCAGTCAGCACAGAGCCCGACGCGAGGCTCGAACCCATGAACAGCGAGATCATGACCTCTGCGAAAGTCGGACGCTTAACCGACTAAGCCACCCAGGCGCCCCTTGCCTAAATGCTCTTGCTATGACTTCCTATACTGTGTTTGATAAAAAGTGAAAATAGGTATCCTTATTTTTTTTCCTGATCTAGAGGAAAAGTTCTCATCTTCTCATTATGTAATAGGATGTTGGGCTTGTCACTTATGGTTGTATTTATGTTGAGGCATGGTCCATTTATACTTGGTTTCTAAAGAGCTTTTATCAAGACAGATGGTGATATTGGGTAGATGTTTATTCTGCATCCACTGGGATAATTTTGTGCAGCTGGCATTATCCTAGATATGACACCAGAAAAGAAAATTATAGGTCAATATCCCTGATGAATATACATGTAAAAAAAATTCCATAAAGTACTGGCAGACCAAATTCAACAACACATTAAAAGCATACTGTGATCAATTGGGATTGCTTCAATAAATGCAACAAATCAGTGTGATGTTCCACATTAACAAAACGAAGTATAAAAACCATATGATCATTTCAGTAGATACAGAAAAGATCATGCTCAACATATATTTATGGTAAAAACTCTCAACAAAGTGTTCATTGATGAAATGTACCCCCACATAGTAAAGGCCATATATATTAAGCCTCACAGCTAACAGTATACTCAAAAGTGAGCTCTTCTTTAAAGATCCGGAACAAGATAGGGTATGCATACTTATTTCCCACTATCACTTATTCAACACAGAATTGGAAGCCTTACCCAGAGCTATTAGGCAGGAAATAAAAGGCATCAAAATATATGAAATAGTATTACATATGGAAAATCCTAAAAGCTCCACCAGAAAACTTATAATAAAAAAATTCAACAAACTTGCAGGATACAAAATCAGTACAGAGAAATCAGCTGCATTTCTATACACTAATAATAAACTAACACACAGAGAAATTAAGTGAACGGCATTTACAACTGCATCAAAAAGAAAACCTAGGAATAAATTTAACCAAGGAGGTGAAAGATCTGTACTGTGAAAACTATAAAACAGTGATGAAAGGAACTACATAGTGTTAAAGTCTAGAATATAGGAAATCTTGGTAATGATTTTTTTTGATTTGCTAATAAAAACAAAGGCAAAAATTAATAAACAAGGGGGACCACATGAAACTAAACAGCTTCTGCCCAGAAATAGAAGCAATCAATTAAGTGAAAATGCAATCTACCTTAGGAAAAAATATCTGTAGATGATATATGACATGGTATTAATATCTAAAATATATAAAGAAGCCATATAACTCAACAGGTACATGAAAGGTGATCAGAATCACTAAGCCGGGAAATACAGATCAAACCACAATTACATTTCATCTCCTATGTTAAAATGGGTAGTAACAAAACAAGAGACATGATTGTGAAGAAATAGGGAAAAGGAAACCACTGTGTCAGGAATGTAAATTGGTGGAGACACTGAAAAATGGTAAATTCCTCAATAAGAATTACCACAACAAAACTAAAAGGCAACTGATGGAATGGGAGAAGATATTTGCAATAACACATCAGATAAATGGTTAGTATCCAAAATCTATAAAGAACTTATCAAACTCAACACCTAAAACACAAATAATCCAGTGAAGAAATGGGCAAAAGACATGAATACACACTTCTCCAAAGAAGACATCCAGATGGCCAAGAGACACATGAAAAAATGTTCAGCATCACTCATCATCAGAGAAATACAAATCAAAACCACAATGAGAAACCACCTTACACCTGTCAGAATGGCTAACATTAACAACTCAGGCACAAAACATGCTGGCGAGGTGTGGAGAAAGGGTAGTATCTTTGTACTGCTGCTGGGAATGCAAACTGGTGCAGCCACTCTGGAAAATATGGAGATTCCTCAAAAAATTAAAAACAGAACTACTCTACAACCCAGAAATTGCACTACTAGGTATTTATCCAAGGGATACAGGTATGCTGTTCTGAAGGGGCACATATACCCCAATGTTTATTGCAGCCCTATCAACAATAGCCAAAGTATGAAAAGAGCCCAGATGCCCATCGATGGATGAATGAATAAAGATGTGGTATATATATATACAATACAGTATTATTCATCAATCAGAAGAATGGAATCTTGCCATTTGCACTATGTGGATGGAACTAAAGGGTATTATGCTATGACTTCACTCATGTGAGGATTTTTAAGACACAAAGAGAAGCCAAAAAAAACCCCAAACATAAAAACAGGGGGACAAAAATAAGAGACCTTTAAATATGGAGAACAAACAAAGTTACTGGAAGGGCTCTGGGAGGAGGGATGGGCTAAACGGGTGAGAGGCATTAAAGAATCTACTCCTGAAATCATTGTTCACTATATGCTAACTTGTATGTAAATTAAAAAAACATAAAAAAATAGAATTACCATAATGACTCAGGAAATAATACTTGATTAATACCCAAAGAAAATTAAAATAGGACATCGAGGAGATTTCAGCACTCATATCTTTTTCAGCATATTCACAATACTCAAGACATGAAACGACCTGATGTCCATCCATGGATAAGTGGACAAAGAAATACATATCACATTATATACAGACACAGTGAAATAAATCGAGAGAGAAAGGCAAATATTGTATAATATCACTTATCCTGGAATTTAAAAGAAGGTAAACTCCTAGAAAGCTCAAAGCCTGGAGATCGCTTCAGATTCTGTGTCTCCCTCTGTCTTTGCTCATCCCCTGCTGGTGCTTTCTCTCTCAAGAGAAAAAAAAATTTTTTAAAGGACAAATCTTGTATAATAATTCNGACACAGAAAGTACTAAACGGACAAGGAAAGAAAAATGAGTAATTACTATTTAATGGATAGTTTCTGTGAGAGAAGAAAAGGTTCTTGAATAGTGAGGATAGTTGCACAGCACCGTGAAAGTACTTGATGCCATTAAATTGCACATTTGATTAAAATGGTTTAGTCACAAAATTTTATATTGTTTGCATTTTATAACATTTGCTAGATGACACAGAGATTGACATTTGTTAGTATTTAAATTCGTAAGCTGTTTCCTGAGGCAACTGGGTGACTCAGCCAGTTAAGCATATGACTTCAGCTCAGGTCATGATCTCATGGTTCATGGGTTGAAGTTCTGCATCAGGCTCAGTGATTACAGTTAAGAGGCTGGACTCTGCTTGGGATTCTGTGTCTGCTTCTCTTTCTGCCCCTTTCCAATTTGTGTTCTCTCAGTCTCTCAAAAATAAATAAATGTTAAAAAAAAACTCTTTAAAAAACTAAAAAATATATTCATAAGTAGTTTCCAAGGTACATTCATGAGACAGATATTGTATTATAAAGGATAGCATCAGGATGTTCCATCATTATGATGAAAGAATTCTGTATCTTAACTAGGATGGTGGTTACACAAATATACTTCACTCAAATTCCATAAATTACACATTCAAGAAATGTATGCTTGTAAAACTTGTAAAAACTGAGGAATAATAAATTTTCAAAAGGGAATAAGGTTTGTATTTTTATTTTTTTGATGTTTTATTTCTGAGAAGAGAAAGAGACAGTATGAGCAGGGAAGAGTCAGAAAGAGAGGGAGATACAGAACCTGAAGCAGGCCCCAGGCTCTGAGTTAGCTGTCAGCACAGAGCCCTATGCGGGGCTTGAACCCACCAACCGTGAGCTCATGCTCTGAGCCGAAGTCGGACGCTTAACTGAGCCACGCAGGTGCCCCTAAGGGTTTGTAGTTTTATACTTAAAAATAATTATGCACTGGAAAACTGCCTTGTTTTACATTATACTGTAGTTATTTGTCCTTACTGCATAAAGATAGTTGA
>NW_027526935.1:72285-78213 GCF_008692635.1 Crocuta crocuta
AGCAAACCTAATGGAACACCACATTAAAGAAACAAACGAACGAACAAAAATAAAAACAAGATCAGGGAACCTGTTGGTTCACTCAGAACAGCATGTGACTCTTGATACGGGGTTTTAAGTTTGGGACCCATGTTAGGTGTAAAGATTACTAAAATAAACAAACAAATGTTTAAAAAGCCAATATAAAATCAAATTTATTCTAGAAAGTGAAACTACTTCAGTATTAGGAAATTTATTATTATCGAATTCCTTATGAATCAATCCATGAAAGGAAAGATCTTATATCTAAAAATGCTGGGGGAAATCACAAAACCCAACTACCATTCATGACTGAAACACTGGAAAATAAAACCCGAGAGCTTTCCTTCCTGTTGATGAATTCCTTTATTTCATACAAGGTATCAACAGAAGATTCATAACAAGTGCAGATGCTACTGTGTGTCATACTGTGCTACATGGCAGAGGGAACACAGAATAGGGCTTGCAGAACCGGTGAAATGATTGTTTGGATGATCCTACGAAGTTTGGTGTTTGGTGGGTGGCCATGCCAGAACACAGACTGTGATCCTATGATGTAGCATTGGATCCTACAGGAGAAATTACACTTTGGGAGCTGGGTAAGTATTGTGTTCTATTTTGAGTGGCATGCTATTTAGGTGCAATTTACTGTCACTTTTGACCTATATAAAGGTAAAGTTCTACTGGGTATAATTTCTTCAATAGTGGTGCACCTAAGGATATCCTGTCCTATAATCCAGAAAGCTTTCAAAACCTCACAAAAATGGGTAGTGGGCCATACATGAAATGGGAATTTTATATCCTCCTCACATGAGTTCAAAATTTCCTTTGACAACGAAAAAGTTTATTTTTACCTGTATTTTGGTTAAACCATCTAAGGTGGCTTGCATTTCCTCACATCATTTCAAATTACTTATCCAATTGTGGATACCTTTTTCTTTTAAAAAAAAAATTTTTTTTTAATGTTTTATTTATTTCTAGGAGAGAGAGAGACAGCGTGAGCAGGGGAGGGTCAGAGAGAGAGAGGGAGTCACAGACTGAAGCAGGCTCCAGGCTCTGAGCTGGCAGTCAGCACAGAGCCCGACGCGGGGCTCGAACCCACGAACTGCGAGATCATGACCTAAGCGAAAGTTGGACGCTCAACCGACTAAGCCACCCAGGCGCCCCTGTGGATACCTTTTTCATTGGAAGTCAGGCTATTTTGACTTTACTCAATAAACTGAATTTCAGGTTGGCAATATTATTTGCTGTAACAAAACCTGCACTTGTGAGGGTCTTTCACTTCAGAATTAAGGTATGCCAATCCACTGCATTTTCCTCAGCTTTTCTTGCCTGATAGGACACTCTGGGTGTTGCACTTCCACTATTCTTTGCAGTTAGAATTTAACTCAGCAACAGCCAATTGGATGAGATGCAGAAAAGCAGGTGCATGGGAAGGGACCTAGATACTACACTCTCTGAGCAGGTCACCCTACCTGAAACTCTGTTCTCAAAGGAACCTGGAAATTCCAAAAGCGTGCCTAACACAATCATAAGTACATAATAGCTGAAAGGTTGTATCTTATCTCTTTATGGAAATAACAAATATTTGCATATTATGGGAATGCTGGTCACTAAACTATCAAACATTGTACTAAAAATACTACACAGTAAAATTAGACATTAGAATCAATTAAAAATTTAAAGATGTGGGGAAAAGTACAATTACTACTATTTGTGGATCACGATGGTCTGGAATACTCCAGAAAACCAAACCTAAATTTAATGCAACAGGGGTGCCTGCGTGGCTCAGTTAGTTAAGAACTGGGACTCTTGGTTTAAGCTCAGGTCATGATTTTGGTTATGCAACCAAGACCAAGAAGGAAGACAATACACTCATTTAAACGGAAGGGAAAAAACGGGGGCACTTGGGTGGCTCAGTTAAGTATCTCACTTTAGCACAGCTCATGATGTCACAATTTGTGAGTTTTAGGCCCTCATCAGGCTCTGTGCTGACAACTCAGAGCCTTGAACCTGCTTCAGATTCTGGCTCTCCCTCACTTTCTCAAAAATAAATAAACACTTAAAACATTTATTAAAAAAAAAAAAAAGAACTGAGTGTAAATGTATAAGAAAACTGCAGAGCCTCTATAAAGATAATTTTAAAACACCTATTTGTGAAAGACAGATCTAAATAAATGGAAAAATAACCTAAAATAGTAATACTTAAAAGGATGGTGTCTCTTACATTTTGAAACACACACAAATTAGGAAATAGTATAAACCACAGAAAAACTAATCTTTGATTTGTAAAGAATTAAAAAAGAATAAGGGACAAAATCTAGTAGAAAAGAGAACTTTCATGAACAGAAAATTCATAATCTGAGACTAAAATAGTGACCACAGACATACTAAAACATGTTCAAAACATAACACAAAAATCTAGCTAAAATAAGGTATCATTTATCATTTATAAAGTATGACTGCATGTCTTCCAGTGAAGCTATGGGCAAACAGGAACTCTATTGCACTGATAATATGGATGCAAACTGACAATACATTTCTGGGTAAAAAGTTAGCAATGATGTGAATATAAATTTGGTAGTAATTCCACTAATAAGAGTTTATGCTGACTACAAGCCTACAATAATAAAGAAAACAGATTATGGCAAGGCTATATTTAATGCAGCATTAATGCATTAAATGCTGCTTTAAATATAACCTTAAATTAAATATAATGTGTAATTGTGAAATGCTGAAAACTCCTTAATATCCACTTAGACTATTTAAATAAATTTATTGGACTTGGACACAGTGCAGTATTGTGCAGTTTAAAAAATATGACCTTTAATAACTGAATTGGAATGATCACCAGCATATACCATTATATGAACAAAATAAGTAGTATGCAACCTAATAATATGTAATAAGAGACTGAAAGAAAATACACATGTATCTGTTCATCTGTGTGATATATACGAATAAACCAAAACTAAAGCGATCATTTAATTTCCAGGAATAGCTTAGGAAGGAGAAAGGCAAAAAAATTGACAGTATGAATCAACAGAGTGACACTCATTTGTCTAGTAATTACTTCTTAGAAGCATTATGTTTTACATATATCCCTCACCCAAATATAAAATTAAGATATAAAATAACTTTTCCTCATTGAATGGATGGGGAAAAAGGTATGGGTAAACTGGAAAAAAGCAGGCTGCATACTGTGAAGTTCAAGACAAAGAGAACTGTAAACAAACAAACCAAAAAAACCATCCTGTAGTTTGCTTCTTACATGGGTATAGGATAGAATTTTAGAAACATATAAATGTGTAACAGAATTGAGAACATGTTATAGGTATTTTCAGCCAAGTTTTCAGGCATATTTTTAAGCTGTTTACTAAGAGGGCCTATAAGAACCCTCTTAGTCAGGAACCCCAGAACCCCAGAAGTCAGGAACACCTCTAAGCCCATGCCTTGGTTTCTAAATATTTTTTAACAAAGCAGAGTGTATGGATGGCTCAGCTGGTTAGGCGTACCACTCTTGATTTAGGCTTAGGTCATGTTCTTCACAGTTCATGAGATCAAGTCCTATGTTGGGCTCTGCGCTTAGCACATACTGGAATACTCTGTCCCCTTCTCTCTGCCACCTCAAACTTAAAACACACACACAGAGGAGCGCCTGGGTGGCTTAGGTGGTTAAGCGTCTGACTTTCACTTAAGTCATGATCTTGCAGTTCGTGGGTTTGAGCCCCACGTCACGCTCTGTGCTGCCAGTTCAGAGCCTGGAGTGTGTTTCAGTCTGTGACTCCCTCTCTCTCTGACCTCCCCTGCTCACACTGTCTCTCTCTCTTTCCTAGAAATAAATAAAATAAACACACACACACACACACACGCACACACATGCACACAGGTATGCACTTCAGTGGAGAAATGGCTGATTCAGCAGGGGGAAGGAGGTTGGACAGGAAAAGCATGTCTATCTATGTCTACTTGGAGTGTGGAAACTTCTTCCTTACTTTTTCTACTTTTTAAATATCCTTTTCCTTTTATTCATTCAGCATCATACCACGTGGTGTTGACAGTTAAAAAAACTTCTGAGAGAAGTTATGGTATTCACCCTGATTTTTATGTTTTTGGTGAGGCCTCTGTGCTTGAAGTTCTAACACTTCTGTTGTCATTTCTCTTTTGCTTAGAGAATTTGATTTGGTCTTTTTCTAAGGGCTTTTTTAGCAACTAATATTAAGTTTTCTTCCATCTGAGGATGTTACTTTTCATAATTTCTGACAGAAAATTGTATGAGCTATGCAATTCTGTATTGACGTTGCTGTTGTTTTACAGTACTTGAGTTACTCTGTGTCATTTCATTCAAGCCTGTGATTTCAAATGAGAAATCGACTGTTGTTCAAATTCTTTGAGCTCTTAGTTTTTCTTTGACCCTAGCCTGCTTTGAGCACTTCTTCTCTGTCATTAGTTTTTAGAAGTTTAATTAATGTTTACTGGGGATTACTTTGGATTTTTACCTATTTGATATTCAGTTTTTTTCTTTTGGTGTAGATAAAGATCTTTGACAAATAAGTGTGAGACATAATTTTTTTGGTAGTTTTCTTTTTTTTTGTTTAAAAACATTTTTTTAATGTTTATTTTTGAGAGACAGAGCATGAACAGGGGAAGGGCAGAGAAGAGAAGGAGACACAGAATCTGAAGCAGGCCCCAGGCTCCAAGCTGTCAGCACAGGGATGGATGCAGGGCTTGAGCTCATGAATCACAAGATCATGACCTGAGCTGAAGTCAGATGCTCAAATGATTTTGGTAATTGTCTTAGTCCCACTCTCCTTTTCTGGTCTTGTAGCGAATGTTAGCTCTTTCTTTTAAGTCTGCTCGTTCTTAGGACTCCTGTTCAGTTTTTCAGCTTGAACACTTTTGTTCAGCAACAGTACTCTTGGCAATCTGCTCTTGTTCCTTGAATCTTTGGTCCGTCTTTTGCATTGTATTACCATGCCAGTTCATTGTGTTTTATATTTGATTCATGTTTTTTTTTTCAGATATGTGATTTACATTTGGATTCTTTGTTGGTAACTTCTGTGCTGTGATTTCCTATTTGTGGTTTCAACAGACTTGTCATTTCTTACTGTAGTATTTACATGATCAATTAAATAGTTTTCCTTCATTTCATGATGTTCTAGGATTTCATATGACAAATTATTTTCTGTTGTATCCTACAGTATTTGTTATTCCATTATCAGGCTCTGGTTCCTGTTTAATCACATTTCAGACAGTCCTCCTATTGAGATGTAACCAAAATTATTACCTCCTTCTCTTTGATCTTTCTTCTTTGCTCTACTTTCACTGCCTTGTAATGTCCTTTTCTCTTTGCTGGCTTTTTAACTTCCAGCCTATTTTAAGTATGATTGACAAACAGATACAAGGGTCCTAATTTTCAGTTTACTTCTTTGGACAATGCAGAAGTCAGGATTTTGGTAAATAACAGATTGAATTGCATATTAATGGCATAAATGCAAAATGATTATCATAAATTATATGCCACAAAGAAAAGTTCCTATTTAAATTGTAACAGAAGGATTATGACCAAACTCACTCTTTCTGGATTAATATCGGCTGTTTGATAAAATTTGTGCATTAGGGTCTTTTCCGCAATAATGTGCGTGCTAGGATACATTCTTTAATTGAGGAGTGCTTGGGTGGCTCAATTGGTTAAGTGTCTGACTTTGGCTCAAGTCATGATCTCACCATTTGTGAGTTTGAGTCCCACGTCAAGCTCTTTGTTGACAGCTTAGAGCCTGGAGCCTGGTTCAGATTCTGTGTTTCTGTCTCTCTCTGTACCTCTGGCGCTCACACTGTCTCTCTCTCTCAAAAATATGCATTTAAAACATTTAAAAAAAAAAGACCATAAGCTTTTGAAAAGCATAATTC
>NW_027526935.1:78249-78739 GCF_008692635.1 Crocuta crocuta
AAGTGACTTTGATATTGAGGTCAACTCAGTAAATTCAATTTACCATAGTTGAGAAAAATTCAGATACACTACTAGTACCTTACAATCGCTGTATCCTGACAGTTGATTTTGTTAACTTTTGTTTAGGAGAAACTAAGTATGTCATAGACTTTTATTATCAATAGCTGCTGGATAAGAGCATTTACAAGAGAAACACAAAAATAACAGCAGAAACAATATCTCAAGTGCTTAAATGTCAAAACTCTTCTTGATTTCAGCTCAGGTTATGATCTCAAAATTTGGTTCATGAGATGGGGCTCTATACTGACAATCCAGAGACTGCTTGGGATTTGCTCTCTCCCTTGCTTTTTTCCCCTACCCACTCATGCTCTCTTTCTCTTTGTAAAAAGAAAAATAAATAAAAATAAATAACTAAAATAAGTAAAATAAAAATAAAAAATTTTAGAGGCGCCTGGCTGGCATAGTCAGTTAAGCATCCCACCCTTGGTTT
>NW_027526935.1:78940-79164 GCF_008692635.1 Crocuta crocuta
TTATGAATCTCTTTCTCCCCATCTCTCTCTGCACCACCCTCCTCACATGTGCACACTCTCTCTCAAATAAAAATAACTTTTAAAAATATCTTAAAACCTGAAAAATTATTACCTAATTTAAAAATATTCCAAGTTTTTTCTCTGAACTATTTCTAGGAAGCCAGAATACTTGAAAATTGAAAAAAGGTATTTCATTAATATAATCATCAAGGCAAGTCACCAAG
>NW_027526935.1:79219-79906 GCF_008692635.1 Crocuta crocuta
TTATGAATCTCTTTCTCCCCATCTCTCTCTGCACCACCCTCCTCACATGTGCACACTCTCTCTCAAATAAAAATAACTTTTAAAAATATCTTAAAACCTGAAAAATTATTACCTAATTTAAAAATATTCCAAGTTTTTTCTCTGAACTATTTCTAGGAAGCCAGAATACTTGAAAATTGAAAAAAGGTATTTCATTAAAAAAATCATCAAGGCATTTCACCAAGTAGATTATAAATTTTCTTTAGACATTTGCATAACTTCATTTATACAACTCCACCAAAGGAGTCTGCAAAACTCTTAGGACACTGTGTTAAAATGAGAACATAAGTCAAATTCTTCAGAAAGCAGTAGTAGAAACCAGGTGTTACTATAAAATGAGATACTATGGTTAATTTAAGTCGTTTGTTCAGATAAAGTAAAAGACCTTATAGAATTTATCATTTACTAGTGATACACAATTTTAGTATCTCCCCTCCTTCCTTCTTCATATTCAACAAACAGAAAGCATGGAATTTCAAAGTTACCTAACTTAAAAAAATAATTAACATATTTGTTCTTTAATGTAGAAGCCATCCTCTTCATTCTGAATCTCTTTTCTATAACAAAGTGATAAATGAGATTTGACAAAATTCGGTAATATTCTTTTTAAAACCCCAATTTTACTTTTTTCTAATATACATTTTCCCA
>NW_027526935.1:79921-84582 GCF_008692635.1 Crocuta crocuta
TAACAAATGAAGCTCAAAGTCATTTACTTTAAAAATAAGCATACTTTTGTAAGCAATACTTTACAGTAGGCACATCAAAAACTATCACAGATGTGAAGGTTATTAAATCTGTTTTATCTTTATACAATTATATATTTTTATTTCTGTATGCTATACATGTGTGAATATATATGTATATATAAAATACATACAATCAGATTTGAAAATGAACAAAGGCTATGACTTTACAGAAAGTCTTTTTAAAAACTCAAACAGTGGAAAACCCTTTAAACATTAAACAATTTTAATAAAAGTTTCTGTACAATGCTAAGTAGTTTTATTTACACATAGAAAATGTAATAGGAGTAGTGTTCGAAATTACAGAACTCCTTAATATTAATGGAAGGAAAATCTCAGGTAAAATAACAACATTCCATTCACAAGTATTTTCAAGCAATAAATATGTATTCATAAATACTATAAATCTGTATCAAGATTAGAAATGAAAATCACAAATCTGAAGTTTACGTCTTGGTCTATGTGCCATCTATTATTTTTGTGTCTTGACTATTAGATATTAATTTTTGTCTTAAAGTCTTATTTTAGAACCAGAAATGTAATCACTCTGATCTTAAATAAAGAAAAACATAAAATGGTAAAAAACCAAAAAAATTCCAAAAACCAAACAAACCCAAAATATTTTGTGATCTAATTTTTCACATTAAGAAAAAGAATTGATTAAAGACTTGAATTTGTTACCTATCTTACCAAACAAATGGTGAGCTAGAACAGTATTTTTCCCTCAGGGAAATTCTGAAAGAGTAAAATAAAAGGGAAAACTAAGTTAGCAGTCCAGAAATAGAGAAACACAGAAAAAAGGTTATCTTCAAGTCAGTAGTCTGACATTGCCAAGTGTTGTCAGATATCATAATACATTTGATTATTAATTAGGCGGTGCTTTCCTACATCAGATGGTTGACAATCTATTCTTAGAAGGTTGCATAGACACAGCTTTTAGTCAGTAGTCATATGAAAACACCTATAAAACCAGTGGTGCAGACCTTTCCTGAAGAGTAGAAAAGGTGTTGTATAATATTCATAGGACAGTATCAGGATGATGATGACAATGAAGGAGCCTACAATTAAAAATAAGCATGTAATTGTTTTGGTATATTAATCCTTAATAGTGCTCTTAGCCCCTGGCTACCAACAATACAGCCTATGTTGTAGGAGTATGAGATATTAGAAAGAAACATCAAATCCCCAGAAGGTCCGACAGCCTCCTCAATGATGTGCTCTTATTATCTCCATTACAGCCAATTTCCTTAGTTCTGAATGATTATCCCATTTTTCTTTACTTTTCAAAATTTAGTATAAAAACGAAAACTTACAGAACATGTGGGCATACAGTTTAGACTGCGAGAAGAGGAGGATCATGGAAAATAATTGGGAAATTTAAACTATGATTATTTATTGTCTTATGANTTCAAGCAATCCTGAGAAGAATGCGATTAAAATACTTGAAATGAAATTTCAGAAAATTAGAACAAAGGAACTGGAAAAATACCAAAAGCTCCTGAATAACTGTTTCCATTCATAATGCCATTAAAAGCTAGAAATAAATGAGATTGACCAGAAAAATGGCAGATTTATGATACTGTGAATTTAATATCATGCATCTTACATACATACAATACCATGAAGTCAAGAACCATAAAATATTTGAGTTTAACACTGAAGACAAGCATTAGGTTTTAAATAAATTCAATGAGCTCTGAAAACACATGTACATTAAAAAAAATACAGATTTCCTTATGGATCATCCCTATAGATTTAAATAAACTCTCTTTTATCAGTGAAATCAAATCGCATAAACATTGTGATAATACTATAAAGGAAACAAGAATTTTTAAATGTAATTGTTGTAATTATTATTTAGACCATTCTTTCTATGCTCTTAGCACAAAACCTGCTTGGATAGTCTCTCTCTCTGCCCCCTCTGCTTGTGCTCCCTCTATATCAACATAAACTGAAAAAAACCTTAAAGTGTGTATATGGAGGCCATTGTTATTGAAAAGAAAAAATAATAAGGTATATTAATTGGACATTTATTAGGTATATCTATAAAGCCAATGGAAAATTTAAATATCTGATTAATTTGTATTTATCATGTAGCAAAAAACAAACACTGCTGCTTCAACGACCCAGCTAACTATGTACTCACGTGTTGAATTCACTTACTAATGTAAACTGGTCATAGACTTGTATCAGATCCTCCATTTTGTACTGTTCTAGCACCACAAAATTGTCCAGAGTTCCACTTGTTTTTCGTGCACAGTCTTGGCAATGTACTATGTAAGTCTTTTGAGAATTGCTTTCATTAGTGACAAAAAGCAGATCAAAAACCTCCACCTATTTTATAGAAGAGAAAAAGCACCGAATGGAGATTTGTTGAATTTACTGCACCACTTTAGTAATACTATGAAATTCTACTTCACATGAAATTATGGGCAGTGATTTTTATAAAAGTCAGGCTATTTTTCTCAAAATATCAGTATACAATCAGGTAACAACAATGATTATTTTCTTTATACTTCTCTGATAGCGTTCATAGTACTTATGTGTTTCTCTCACCTCACAGAGTGAGCTCTATAAAGGTGGTGACTGTAGTTTACTCATATTATACCTTTATAGCAGTTTATAGAATATTTAATACTAAAATGAAAGCTAAAAATAAAAGACATAATAAAGAGATTTTTAATACAGAACGTACAATGAGTTGTAAGGCTTCAGAAGGATAATGGGTAATAGCAATAACATTTGTTTTCAAATACTTTATCTGAAGTTTATCCAAAAAGAATCTGGTAGACTATATATAATAACACACTTTGAGGATGTTATACAATAATAAAATAGTCAAGGGATTTAATCACACAATTACAGAATCATACAATTTCAAGGTTTAGTTTGGACCTCAACTTCTCAGTCAAGTGGTCCTGTGACTACTGCTTGCTTTTAGTGATAAAAACTCATCACCTAAAGTCACATTTGAACTGGTTTGNCTAAACTCCTTTTCTTCTTGTATTCCCAACACAACACACTAGTTTAAGCCCTTGTTAACTCTGCTTATGACCATTCCAACAGCCTCTGAACGAACATGTTTGCTTTCTAGATGCATTCTCTCCAATTATCAACCACCACTCTCTGAAACATGTATCCTGACTTAGTGCCTTGCTCAAAAACTTTTACTGCTTCAGAATAAATACCAAATTCCTTAAAATGAATTCAAAATGCTCTGTAAGCTATAGAATACCTCCTCTTACAAACTTTTAGGAATTTATTGTTAAGTCTATTTTCTTACCTCATTGAATTACTTACATACATACATACATTATTAATTTCCCCATCCCTTTAAGCTGTTACTAAAACTTAATGATGTTTATCAACTTCCAACTCTAGCCATTTTTTTGGTTGTTGAGATCAAACTCATTCTTTAAAGAGGGACTCAAATGTTACATCATGCCTTTAAGTTCTAAACCAGTATTAGAAGAACAATTATTTTCCCCAATGGTTCTCTAATCATTTTCATGTCCAGCTTCATATTCATCATAGTCTCATGAGCATCAATAACTAGTTGTTTACAGTCTGTCTTCTCCAAGTGGAAGTAAGCTCCTCCAGAGGAGGTACCACATCTATATTTTTACAATTTTTCCAAACCTTGGCTGGAAGAGAACATCAACTATATTATTAAATTAAGAAAAAGGACTTAAAAATGACATGCTATATCTATATCTATATCTATCTATGTCTTGAATAAGATCCAATTTGCTGTCATTTGTGTGTCTATTGAAGATTGTTTAAATTGTCTCAGTTTACAGTCTGGGATATGGGGCACCTAGGTGGCTTAGTCGGTTAAGCGTCCGACTTTCGCCTAGGTCATGATCTCGCGATTTGTGGGTTCGGCCCTGCCTCGGGCTCTGTGCTGACTGCCAGCTCGGAGCCCGGAGCCTATTTCAGAGTCTGTGTCTCTCTCTCTCTCTCTGACCCTCCCCTGCTCACGCTGTCTCTCTCTCTCTCCTAGAAATAAATAAAAATAAATAAATAAATAAATGGCAGATACTGAATGATTCGACTTATATGAAATATCTAAAGTAATCAAACTCNAAAATTACCAACTGGTAAGAAAGTAATACATGAATGCCTCAGTAGGCGATACTTACAAATTAATATTTAGTTAAATATTACACTAGCAAATGAAATTCAATTTAGTAATATTGCTGTATTAGTCATTTAGAAATGTATTATATATAGGTGCCTGGGTGGCTCAGTCGGTTGAGTGTCCCACTTCGGTTCAGGTCATGATCTCACCGTTCGTGGGTTCAATCTGTGTCTTCTTCTCTCTCTGCCCCTCCCCCCACTCATGCGCTGTTTCTGTCTCAATAATAAACATTAAAAAAATAAAAAGATGCATTATATAATAGCATAGGCAAATTTGTAATTAAAAAAAAAACCACACCAAACTTATAGCGTAACAATGGTCAGTAAGAACATTTACCTCACAAATGCTGCAATAATGTGCTGGTTCACCATTTGTCCGCCCATGCCATATAACTTCTTTTCCAGCGGTAATAAGAGCTTCTCTCAATGTCTGACACTGTTTTAGTATTTTCAACAGACAATAC
>NW_027526935.1:84613-87104 GCF_008692635.1 Crocuta crocuta
ATTGTGGAGAAAATTTATTTATTTCAACTGAATACTGAATATTTGAAGCATAAAAGATACAGAAATTAAAAATGCCTATCTTAGGTTTCTGGTTTAGTGATGTAGTTTTTCTTTGGTCTATTTTTCATATGTAACTGGCCTAACAAAATAATAATACTAAAGCACTGGCAATTTGAGAATATCTGGCCATAAAAATAAAGTGATTTTCATCTATAAAACACCTCTTATTCAGAACAGATTCTTAATTTTTGCTGTGACTTGGGCAACTGAGAGAACTTTTTGAGAGTCAATTCCTTCATCTCTGAAGTCAGTACGAATTCCATGCTGACACTTTTTTGAATGTAGGAAGACAAGAAGGCATAGATCTCTACTTAACCCCTTCAAAAGTATCATTTATATAACTGATTTTAAAACTCTGACACCAAAGCAGAAAATTATTTATAGATTTACACATTAGAGAACACAAAATTAGTATGAACTATAGTAGTGAAGCATAAAGATTACTGGTTTAATTTAAATTGAAGGTTATAAACTACAATCTTCATTTATAGTAATAAAGTTTTCTTATAGTTTATTTTTCCTTACACTTACACTTCTAATGCTAGCAATACAGCATATCCTCATGAATAATGCTAATCTTTCTAATATTTGGTGTGACTGATCAGAATTATCTAACATTTCCATGAATTTAAGTGCTTCAAGTTCTCCTTTGAAGGCACAGTTGAGCTACATGATCTGTATGTTACATTTCAGTTCTAAAAGTATAATAAAGAGCATCATTAGTTTAACAATAGTGATGTCATCAACTACATCTGTGAACACTACGATGACCTGGGAGAAGAATCAAACTAAGAGTTCTTTGATAGACTGTATTGCTCATTGCTAATGAGTTAGAGACGGTGCCTGGGTGGCTCAGTAGGTTAAATTCATTGCTAATGAGTTAGAATTTAGTTTAGCTAACATAATTACATGATTATTATTTTAAAGAACTGATATCATATTATGATATTTAAAACTATCTTCTTAAAAAATTTTTTTAAAAATGTTTGATTTCTGAGAGAGAGACAGAGCAAATGAGCAGGGGAGGGTCAGAGAGAGAGGGAGACACAGAATCTGAAGCAGGATCCAAGCCCTGACCCGAAGTCAGAGGCTTAACAGACTGAGCCATCCTGGAGCCCCTTAAAACTATCTTCTGTAAATATTTACATGCTTCTACTCTTTCTTCCCCATGAGAATAGAGGACTCATGCGAACAAAGCCTTTGTCTATTTTATTAAGTTTATTAAATTAAATTAATAAATACGTGATTGCCAAACAATTAAGTTTTTTTTAAAAATGTTTTATTTATTTCTAGGAGAGAGAGAGAGAGAGAGACAGCGTGAGCAGGGGAGGGTCAGAGAGAGAGGGAGTCACAGACTCTGAAACAGGCTCCAGGCTCTGAGCTGGCAGTCAGCACAGAGCCCAATGCGGGGCTCAAACCCACGAACCGCGAGATCATGACCTAAGTGAAAGTCGGACGCTTACCCGACTAAGCCACCCAGGCGCTCCTACAATTAAGTTTTATAATACGTTAAGCAGCATCAGATTTAATCTCTCTTAATTTACATTTCTGTACAAGATTAAAAATCTGTATCTAAACTCATACAAATAATCGTGTGGTGAAATGATTTAACAAAACACAGATGTTAACTTACTAAAAAATATTAAGTGTGATAGTTTCCAGTGTAAATGCGCATGAAAAATTTCTCAAGTACATAAAATAGTAATACTTTCACTTTGCCTATAGCAATTCTTCTTGTTTAAATTACCTCAAACAAGTTCATGCGTTATATTTGTATTGCAAAATAAGAAGAGCTTTGTGGTGTGCATGTGTGTATGCTTAAAAGTGCTAACAGAGGCAAGAATTAAAAATCCAATTCAGAAAAGAGAATATAAATCACACTAGATGTAAATCACTTACTGAGGTCTTCCTCCTACTACTCTCCAATTTGATTTCACCTATGAACTTTATAAATATGAAAGCACTGCTTCAAAATATTTCACAGGAAGATAATGCCAAAACCTTTGGCAATTTTTATTTGCAGTTGCAACATTGCTTGTAAACTCAACAATGCTGCCATGTAGGAAAATAAAGTGTTAATATGTAGCATTTATAAACACTTAGTATGAGAAAAGACACAGAACTGGATATTTTACATACATTAAGCCATTTCAATCTTGTGTACTTAAGCTCAGTTCAAGAGGCTTTATTTACTCTTTATCTCTTTTACAATGAGGTAAATGGGAATTTAGAAAACCAAACTTTACCAAGAATGTTTTCTTCTACCTTCTCTATACTCCCTTTTCTTCACTTTCTGCCTATTATTCTTACCTACTTTTCTTCTTCCTTTTTCCTTAATGAAAATGAAGATTCCTAGGGCTATGGAATCACACTGTATTTCTTCAAACTCTTAGCAGCAGTTATTAGCAAAAATGGCTTAATATTATTCTAC
>NW_027526935.1:87134-96851 GCF_008692635.1 Crocuta crocuta
GCAGCAGTTAAAAGCAAAAATGGCTTAATATTATTCTACCTGCTTTTTTATTTCAGTATTATTCTACACCTTCAAAAAGAAACTTTAATTTACAACACTAGGCATTATTTTAGCAACTGGATCACAGCTCTTATTGTATGACTTCACAGCTAGTTTCAAAGTTCCATATAAAAAGAAACAATATACTATAAAGATAGAGATCTTGGTTTGCCAGAAGTGAACATTAGTCATGAGTAGTTCTGCTTCTGCAATCAGGTGCAGAATAACTTGCCCAGATAGTGGAATCTTAAAAAGACTGATACTGCTGTCAGTCACATAATGAATAACCAAACTGAATTCACTCCATATTATGTTTCTCCATCCTCTGAAACTTTTATTCTTTCCCATTTTCAGAAAGCTTTATAGGAATAAAAGAATAAAGGACAACAATTTATAGGTTGAGGAACTTGCAGGAAAAAAAAAAAAATCAGTACGAATCTAATTTTAAAAAAGGGATAGCAGGCGTAAATAAAAAATAAAGATCAAAAGTAATGTTCACAATTTAACAAACTGTGCTTTAGCTCAGCCAGGATACTGATTTAATCTGGAGATCTTTTCAAAGTATTGGATGGCTATAAAATATTGGCCAAAAAAGCAGTTTTATTCTCTTCCTCAAATTTTTATTTTTTGTTGGATTTTAAGAAGTTTACCTTAAAAAAGAAATTTAAGTGGAGGAAGAGCAGAGGAAGAAAATATCCCAAGCAGGCTCTGTGCTCTCAATGCAGAGCCCCATACAGGGCTTAATCCTGTGAGATCATGACCTGAGCCAAAATGAAAAGCAAGACTGAGACATGGAGTTTACCTTTAAAAATCAATCCAATATAAATCGATACGAAATGAGCAGGTATTATACTATATATAATACTAGAATAGAGACTCCTAAAAAAGGCACACAGGCGTCAGACAAATCACTCATTAAATGTGGTATCTGTTTTATAATGCTCTATGCTGAAAGAAATGAAAAAGATGGAAAATGCTTTTATTGTCCAACTATATCCTAAGAATGTGAAAAAAAAAACTTCAGAAAGTATAGAAGAAGTAACTTTATTGACTTTTAAAAACTAATCTTACTGCAGGACACAAAAACTTTGTTTCTGTTACTTGTATAAAAGGGTACATATAAAAAGTCAGGAAGTAAAGAAGATTTCGAGATTGAAAGAAAAAATAAAGGTTTCATTTATTTGGATTATTAGGATTTCATTTATTTGAGGTGTTACAGAGCAGATGTTAACCATAATAAAAGCCTCTTGGACACAGACACTTAAGATTGTGAAATACTATAGATGGTATCTGGACAGTTAGAAAAATGAAGAGAACATTTGAAGACCAACATTTAAGAGCTTGATTTCACTCATGTTTAAAATGAAATATACTTGAACTATCTGAACAAGAAAACAGAAAAAAAACCAACCCTGAAAAATATGAACAATTACTAAGAGTTTTTATTCTCCTGACTTGTAGCTTTTAATCTAAGGCTTATGATTCTGTGTTTCATAAACATAGTCAAAAGCAAATCTGGGGGTATGAGGATAGTAACAGTAAAGCCCTAATAATACAATTAAGTGAAATTCCAGACAACACTGATTTTTCTCTTGACATCTTGATAATCTAAATTCTCAAAATAAGTTCCCAATGTCAGTGTGGAGATACATTTTGGAATAGATGAAACTGAAGTTGACTCAATATTAACTAAGTCTTTATGACAGTAATCTCAGCCTTTACTAAAATCTTAGTAGGTACTACGGAAATGAAGTATCAAAAGACATCTTGCTTGTTGTAGTCCATCTTACTGACACAGCTGTGCAAAATGAAACACAAAAATCATGATACACAGTAATAACTATGGTCACACTATATTACCCCTGGGTTGTATATGCTAAAGGTAACAAGAATTATTTTGTATTATCTGATAATTATACTTAAATCAATCAAAAAGCTAAGAAAATTTTAAAATTTCTTTTCAAATTTTTAATTTTTTTAAATTTATTACTTCTAGGAAAGAGAGAGAGAGAGACAGCGTGAGCAGGGGAGGGTCAGAGAGAGAGGGAGTCACAGACTGAAACAGGCTTCAGGCTCTGAGCTGGCAGTCAGCACAGAGCCTGACGCGGGGCTCGAACCCACGATCTGTGAGATCATGACCTAAGCGAAAGTTGGACGCTTAACCGACTAAGCCACCCAGGTGTCCCATTCTTTCCAAATTTTTAAATGTTCGTTTATTTTTTAGAGAGAGACAAGAGTGCCAGTAAGGTAGGATCAGAGAGAGAGGAAGGCACAAAATCTGAAGTAGGCTCCAGGCTCCAAGCTGTCAGCACAGAACCTGTCAAAGGGCTCAAACAAACTGCAAGATCATAAGCCTCCAAAGTCAGAAGCTTAACTGACTGTACCATGCAAGTGCCCCAAATCTGTTTTATTTTTAAAAACTACTTTTTATAGTCTAAATGTCTGTGTCCCCACCTAAATTCCTATGCTAAAATTCTAACTCCCAATTTGAGGGCATTTGGAGCTGGGGTATCTGGGAGGTGATTATGAAAGTCATAAGAATGGAACTCTTGGGAATGGATTTAGGCCCTACAAAAAGCAACTCAGAACATCCCCTTATCTTCTATTACATGAGGACACAGTAAAAAATGTGCATTATGAACCAGAAGTGTGGCCTCACTATTCAGTAAATCTGCTGGCATTTGATCTTGAACCTCTCTCTTTTTACCCTCTGTCTCTACAACTGTTGAGCCAGAAATGTTAATAAGCCACTCAATCTATGGATTTTGTTAAGGTAGCCTGAACAGACTAAGATAGAACTTACTTACTCTCTTTTCATATTTAGGGCTCCAAGAAATCAGTAAATTATAAGATAAAGGATAAAAGTGGAACATTATAGCCAGATTGCTTAGATTCAGACCTCAGCATTGTTTTCTGTACATCTCAGTTTCCTCCTGGGTAAAAAGGACATAATGTTTCACATATCTGCACCATTGTAACTATGTTATGAAGACTAGTAGAATAATACCCCAAGGCCCTGAAGGATACCCACATCTTAATCCTTGGGACCTGTGCTATAATATGTTATATGGCAAGGGAATAAAAGTTGCACACTGAATTAATAAGGCTGCTAATCAGCTAACCTTGAGATGCAGAGATTATCCTGATTATCTGGCTCTGCTCAATGAAAGGATCCTTAAAAGCAGAAAAAGAAGGCAGATGATTTAGTGTTAGAAAGATGCAGCATGAAAAAGACATGACCAGCCATTGTTAGTTTTGAATAGTAAAAGGACTCAAAAGCCAAAGATACACTGGCTGCCTGAAGAAGCCTTAACATAAGCACTAGTGCCCGTAAAAAGTCCTTTATTTTAGCCCTGTGAGACCCATTTCAGACTAATTTGTTATAGTAGCAATAGAAAACTGAGACAATGTATGAAATGTTTAGAAATTAGTTGCTTAATAAACAATAAAATATTATCATTTGAACATAATATACTAAATTCTTCAGCTCAATTAGAATAATTACTAAAACTTAACTGAAGTTTAGTTTGAAAATTCTTTTGGCATGAATGTCAAAGCAAACCTACTTCATACACTGAAACAAATGTTTATAGACTATAGGTTTCTAAGCTAAAATTCCCACAAAATCATATATGATATTATTACATTATTCCCCTTTTAATGAAAATGAAACAGACTAGTAGAAGTCTCATAATTTGCCCTGTGTCCCCAGACTAGGAAAAGGAGGAATCAGGATTAAAGGAAGATCTGACATTAGGGTTTAGACTTCTTACCACAATGCTGTACTGTACTCTCTTTAACACTTTCCTGTGTTATTAAATAATCTCCCTAAAAGTAGGTAAATATAAAAAGGCAAATAATGGGGTGCCTGGGTGGCTAAGTCAGTTAATCATGCAGCTCCTGCTTGGGTCATGATTATGGCTCAGGAGTTCAAGCCCCATGCTGGGCTCTGTGCTGACAGCTTACCCCACTTCAGATTCTGTGTCTTCCTTTCTCTCTGTCCCCTCCTGTGCTTGTGATCTGTCTCTCTCTCAAAAATAAATAAAAAGACAAATAATAAAACCTCTTAGATATGTAAAAACATAATGAAAAACATAATGAAGTACAAGGAAGTGCTCAGTCAGTTAAGTGTCTGACGGTTTTGGCCCAGGTCATGATCTCATGGTTCATGAATTTAAGCCCCATACTGGGTTCTGTGCTGACTGTGTGGAGCCTGCTTGAGTTTTCTCTCTCTGCCCCTTCTCTGCTCATGGTCTCTCTCATCTTTTCTTCTCTCTCAAAATAAATGAATAAACTTAAAAAAAAGAAAGTATATGTACAGATAAAAACAAAATTTAAAAGTGAAATATAAGCATTTCCTCTAAATGCTTATTTTCCTCAACTAAATTGACAAAATGATAGTAAAATGAAATGTGTTTTCACTGCTATAATGCTGTAAATTTCAGAGAATTACTTCCCATCTATGTACTTGCTTGTCTGTTGTTCTTTTTTAAATTTTATTTTGAGGGGCACCTGGGTGGCTTAGTCGGTTAAGCGTCCGACTTTCGCTTAGGTCATGATCTCGCGGTTCGTAGGTTCGAGCCCCGCGTTGGGCTCTGTGCTGCCTGCCAGCTCAGAGCCTGGAGCCTGTTTCAGTCTGTGACTCCCTCTCTCTCTGACCCTCCCCTGCTCACGCGGTCTCTCTCTCTCCTAAAAATAAATAAAACATTTTTAAAAAAACGGTTATTTTGAGAGAGAGAGAGAGAGAGAGAGTGCATGAGTTGGGAAAGGGCAGGAAGAGAGAATCCCAAGCAGGCTCTGCACTGAAGGCTCATATCTCACAAACCTAGTGATCATGATCTGAGCTGAAATCAAGTGTGGGACACTTAACCCACAGAGCAACCCTGCTTCCCCAATTGTTACATTTTTTAATCTACACCTGTTAATCCATGCACTAGTGTATTTAAATACAACTGTGTTTTATACCCCTGCCTCCACTGTCTCTCTCCAACTCCCTACTGAAAAAGTATATGAAACCAGAAATTTGTGCAGAATATTTATTAACCTCCAGAGCTTAGGCCAGGTCTTCCATTCAATTAGTACTTAAATACTGATTACATGAGAGCTACACAAATAAGCACTGTTGGCTGATTAAGAGTACATTTTCAGAGATGGCTAAAAGACTCTGGTAAGCACTTTCAATCACAGTGATCACAGTAAGATGTGTCATTAAACATGAGACAAAGTTTGAAGTAGAATTCTCAAATTATAATAACCTCAACACTGCAAATGATTCCACATTATGTTGATATGTGGGCACCTGGGTGGCTCAGCTGATTATACGTGGGACTCCTGATTTGGCTCAGGTCATGATATCATGGTCCTGGGATCAAGACCCTCATGGGACTCCCTGCTACATGGTCAGTCTGCCTAAGATTCTCTCTCCTTCTCCCTCTAATAAACCTGCATGCTCTCTCAAAATTAAAGAATAAATAAGACCACCCCAAATCCCAAAACTCCATGTGAAATGGAGCACAGAAATATATATATATGCACTTAGTTAAAAAAAAAAAATGTGTATGGTGGTGGTGGGGTGGGAGGCACCTGGGTGGCTCAGTCAGTTAACATCAGGCTTTGGCTCAGGTCATGATCTAACAGTTCATGAGTCTGAACTCTGCATCGGATTCTGTGCTGACAGCTCAGAGCCTGGAGCCTTCTTTGGATTCTGTGTCTCCCTCTCTCTCTGCT
Organism: Crocuta crocuta; assembly: GCF_008692635.1. Classification (NCBI taxonomy): domain Eukaryota; kingdom Metazoa; phylum Chordata; class Mammalia; order Carnivora; family Hyaenidae; genus Crocuta; species Crocuta crocuta. The sequence goes on from NW_027526935.1 coordinate 92,901, forward strand.
CCTCCCTGCTCATGGGTGTGGGTGGGTGTGGGTGTGTATGTGTGTGTCAAAAATGGATACTAAATGGGGAAAAATGGAAAAAATTGTTTCAGTAAGTTAGCTGGAAGACAACCTATGTCTGTATATTCAAAATCAATATTAAGAAAGCTACCACAACTCAGACCATGTTAAACTGCCACCACAGAAAATGGGAATTATCTTGTGTGATGAAAACCTTGCTGTCCCTCCATTTGAAAAATTGAGAGATATCTGACCAACTGGAAAGGGTCTGAAAGAATATTAAAGATAGTTAAGAGACATTTTAAATTAATGAATAATAGTGAAGAACAGGAAAGATGGTAATTATCTTTTCTTGATTCCTGTTTCCTTTTCATCTGACAATCTATGTGTAAGTTCCTCAGCTCTAGTTTCACAACTGTTTGTAGTATGACCCTTCTCTCAACATCCACTAGTACAAATCAGTCTATAATTTAGTACCTAATCATTTATAGATACATTCATCACCACAGCTATTCTGCACTGTTACACTGGCTTTTTTGTCCATAAATGTACCAACTTGTTCTCTTTTAAGTCTTTCACTTCTTATAGTTATCTCTTTTTCATTATTCAGGTCCATCCACAGAAATCACACTCTTAGAAGTCAAGTTAGCAAAAGTGCATTCTCTGCCCCATAACCAAAAAATAATGGCCTTATTTTATTTTACTTACATTACGTAACAGTAACTTACTTACCTGATTGAGAATTTGCCTGTCTAGATCCATTAAAATTTAAACCATATGAACTCAGAGATCCTGAGTTATATATATGATCTATCCTCATTGCCAAAAACACTGTCTATCATAAAGTTTGCATTTTTCAAANCATTTTACATATACCCTAAAAAAAATATATATATATCTAAGGCACTGGGAACAAATAGTTCATTTTGGATCAGCCAATGAACATTTACAAGAAATAAAACTTAAAGCAATTAACTTTGATAAAAAAGTTACTAAATGAGCACTAGATGTGGATTTTTAACAGGAACATATTACAAATGAGTTTTGACTAAACGCTCATTCAAATCTTTCCAACTTTAATTTTAGACATATATCAAAAATGGAATGAATCATTATATAAAACAGTAGACAGGCATGCTCCTATGGCTGCACACTTTTGTCTGGATAACTGTTTGGATAGTTTATTACAACAAAATTTTCAATATACGGTTNTGGAAGACACAATAAGTTTTCCTCTTCTATTTAGAATATATATATGTAATATATATATATCCTAAATGTATATGTATACATGCATACATATGTATATATCTTAATAAGTAAATAAATTAAAAAATAAGAGCAAAAGAGAAACAAAAGCATGTTTAATTGTAACATCTCATGTTCTCTGACTAGAATTATTTTTCATTGCTGATAGTGAAGGAGAGAGGGAAAGAGGCATTTAAACTGCAATTTGGAGAAAGACAGTTAAGTGCACTGTCTACAAATATGTTGTTATAAAGATCTAAAAAATAAATGAAATGGAAGCTAGTTAAAAACTGCTAAGTTACTACAATATGTTTTCAAACTTGTATTCTATTAATTCTGTAAGTTGAAAGAAGCTATAAGAGATGATTTAGAGAGAACTACTAGAAAACCATTTTAGCTACATTGCTATTTTAAATGCTAATTTATTTATGGGACATTTATAATAAGCACTCTCACTCCCTTTTGTTTCAGGCAGACTTCAATGTTAAAACAAGTTGTACTTGAAAATCAGTTTGGAGAAAGGGCAAGAAAAAACATCTATCATGAATTTATTGGTATAGAACACGTATATACGCCTTTATTCTTTTCTGTACCAGAATAANTGTTTATTCATAAAGGAAGAAGGTTATTTTTAACATGTGAATTCTCTCTTTTGTCAGACTTCTGAACCATTTCATCATTTGTTATCAACTAACATAATGATTTGGGGAAATAATAGGAATAGTTAACATTCCCAGCACATTCCCCATACCCCACCAAAAGGACTTACAGTGATTTTACAAATACTTACTTAATCATTTCAAAAAGTTTAGGATCTGAGACTTTGATATTTCGTGCCATATTCCAAGAAAGATGCACCATGGGTACTACTGACTTCACATTTTGCAATTTATTCCATTCATATCGTTCCACTGCCAATTTATACTGGCAGGCTAAGGAGAAAACAAGGATCTGTTGTTGGATATGCATTTGTAAACCTGAACATACTATCTATACTAGTAAGCCTTTTCCTAGGAGACAGAATTTTCCAATATTTAGTGAATTATTTTCTAGTAGAAAAATATTACCAATTAGAAATAATCCTTAAAAATTTTAAATCTGTTAATGAATTATTAAAATACCTGTAAGTGGACCAACATTCCAGGCAATATTGTTGCACCAACCAACAGCCTGAACCCAATGAACAGTTCCTGCATTTATCCAAACCAAATCTCCAGGTCTTTGAATAAACCTGTATACAGGGACGTTTGCTTCATAAAGATCTTCAAGGTTGGGCCACCAAGAACTCATAAGGAAATTCAAATTATTTCTAGGGGGAAAAAGCAGTAAATAACATAATGAATTAAGTTTTTAAATGTCTCATAAAAGATGAGGAGAGCATTTCCAAATGTTAGAAGATGTTCTCAGTATTTCATTAAAACAGCACTGTAAACAATAACTACATCTTTCAAAAGGTCTTGAAAATATTAAGGGGCAATCCTTAAAAAACAAACACAAAAACCAGCAGATAACAATGTAGATTAATTCAGAGATGTGTACTATATGCTTAACTTCACTTTTCAGAAGTTCAAAAATTAAAGTTCCAAACTACACTTAAATAAGACTAATTTTGAATTTTCTTTTGAAGAAACATTGTTCATTAATCTCTACTTTTCTATTTAAGTTTAGGTATTTTGATAGAGAAAGAGACAATGATCACAGCATGATAAGGGGAGGAACAGAGAAAAGGAGGGAGAGAATCACAAGCAGGCTTCACACCGTCAACACAAGGAACCCAAATCAGGGCTCAATCCTATGAACCATGAGATCATAACCTAGACCAAAAGAGTTGGGTATTTAACTGAGTCACCTAGGCACCCTGATTTATCTCTTTGTAAAGAACTTCTTAGTATCAAGGAATCTCTAAAAAAGGAAACCGAAAGCAGCAACTGTTCAGAAGCCACTTAACCAGAAGCACTATGGCAAATGTAAGATCAAGCACTTTTCCCTCTATTTAGCAGTGGTGGAAGACTTCTTTCATTTTTGCCCAGCAACTTAAAGTTCATTTTTTTTTTAAACCAGAATCACTCACGTTACATGAATCACCACCCCTGGTACTGCGGCACCAATGCAGAGATCAAATTATTAACTTTTAAATTCTGATTTTTTATTACTCTTTGCCATAATAATAAAAGTATTTGAANTTTCACTTTCAACAAGTATGATTAAGAGTGCCTAGGAGAACCTGCTTCTCTGTCTTTTTACTCCTAAATGCAACGACTTTCTTGAGATAAGTTTAGCACATGCTGATAAATCAAGGGATAAAAATTCTATGTTTTCTGTAAAACTTTGAAATGTTACCAAACAAATGCAAAGAAGCAGGGGAGGGGCAGGAGAAGAAAAGAAAAAAGAAAAAAGTTACAAGTAGAATATAAAACTACCTTTTAGCTAAACACTGCAAACATAAAACTGGAAAAAAACTATCCATTTAGAAAAAGGCCAAAAAGCAAATAGATCATTTTTTCACAAAACAATAATTGACTAAAAGATATATACTAAGTGTTTATGAATTCTAAAAGATTTTAATATTAGAAGAAATATACTATGCAAAATAAAATTTAGTGAATATCTGAAAGAGTATAGTTATTTTTTAGATGGAATAATCATTTTAATTTGATATTCAAAGTTTCTGGTTATCATTTGTCTTTTCTATCTTAGACCTTT
>NW_027526935.1:96878-98379 GCF_008692635.1 Crocuta crocuta
TCCCAGGAACTGGGTGGCTCAGTTGGTTAAAGCATCTGACTTTGGATTCTGGCTCAGGCCATCATCTCACAGGCTGAGTTCCAGCCCCATGTCTGGCTCTGTGCTGAGAGAGCTCTGAGCCTCTGCTTGGGATTCTCTCTGCTCTTCCCTTGTAAAGACACACACACACACACACACACACACACACACACATACTCGCTTACTTTCTCTCTCAAAATAAATAAACTTTTAATTTTTGAAATAAAGTTATTAAAAACAACAGAGACTTCCCATCAGACCTTTCTCACTCTGCACTTAAGTGCAGGTACCAGTTTGCTGATAAATAAAAATTCAGAAAGGAACACTTTGTATGATTTTTCTGATAAATTTTAAAGTTTTAGAAATCTGACTTTCCTTACTGAGAGTAAAAATTGTAACAAGAAAATAAAAAGTGATCATATCTTGACAATAAGAAAACTCTGATGTAGTATTTAAATTAACATGAAATAGTTTTTACTAAATCAAATATACTGACTGAAGACCCTCTAAAATTGGCATGAGAATGTGTATTGATTTTAAAATAATTACATATGTGAATTACCAGAATTTCATTTAATTTTTCATATGTAACAAATACACATTTAACAGTATTATTACAAATTCTGAAAATAGGAGGGGACTCACTTGCTACTGAACATTTAGAATTCTGGCTCACCAAAATTTGGCTCATGTATATATACATGTATACGTGTATGTATACATGTATATATATATGTATGTTTGAGTTATTAACAAGATATAAAGACATTTAATTTTAGAATTCTTACCATTTCTGATTTCAATGATAAGTAAGTCAAATTCTTTTGTAAAGCACACTTGAAAACATATATGCATTCATTCACTGATTTTTAAAATTGTTAAAAAACAGTTACTCCTTATCCTTTGAATATGTACCTCTTCTTAAGGTATAGACTAATTTCATGGCATCTTGCATTGTGTCATTTCACATGACATAAATTATTTCAAATAATACCATTTAAAATAAAGTTTCTAGATAATAATTAGAAATTTAGCATTAACTTTGTCCTTCATAATAAACACCTTCTCAAAATTATTTTAAAAGAAAATTTGTTCAGAGACTTACTTTTCACAAAAGTCATTGAGAACACCCCAATAATCTTCAGGAACAACAAACCATTCACAATCACCTGGACCAATATTTATATTAACAGAGCAGAAGTTGTTATTCTCTTGGTGACCTGAAAAGTAAGTGGAAGAGAAAAGTCATAATTACTGTAAATTCAATGGAAAAATGTGCCTTTAAATAACTGTGTTGTTTCAAGAGAAGTAAATCGTTAGAAAACAGTGCATATCACATGATAAGCAATAAATATTACATATGTCATTATTAATACTACTTCCTCATTCAAAAAGAACTCCCAATTCTTACAAACAGTAAAAAAATTAATGAAGAGATAGGATTTTCAAAATAACTGGGTCATTTAGCAACCTGCTTCTCCTT
>NW_027526935.1:98450-98773 GCF_008692635.1 Crocuta crocuta
TATACATACCAGGTTTTTTTTTTAATGTTTTATTTATTTCTGAGACTGAGAGAGACAGCGTAACAGAACAGGGTCAGAAAGAGAGGGAGACACAGAATCTGAAACAGGCTCCAGGCTCCGAGCTAGCTGTCAGCACAGAGTCCTATGGGAGACCCGAACCCATGAATTGTGAGATTATGACCTGGACACTTAACTGACTGAGCCACCTAGGCACCTCTAAACATACCAGTTTGATATTAGCATATGCTATAACCGTTTCTGTCCACAGGTAGGTTGATATTATCCAGTAATGGATATTTAAAATCTGAAATTTTGGGACACCT
>NW_027526935.1:98880-102032 GCF_008692635.1 Crocuta crocuta
CATTTAAAGACCGTATCAGAATATAAACAACCTTACAGCAAGGCTCTGTGTCTATGTTTGTCAGAACAGAAACAGAATCTCTACCAAATAAACAGAAATTCATAACAGTATTTCCTGCAATTATTCTGAGCAAACTGAAAACATACTACAGATTTCCTCTAAAAAATTTCACATGGAGATCTCTAGGTGGCTCAGTCAATTAAGTGTCTGACTTCAGCTCAGGCCATGATCTCATGGTATGTGGGTTTGAACCTCATGTCGGGCTCTGTGCTGACAGCTCAGAGCCTGGAGCTGCTTCAGATTCTGTGTCTCCCTCTCCCTCTGCCCCTCCCCTGCTCATACTCTCTGTCTCTCAAAAAATGAATAAACATTAAAAAAAAATTAAAGAAAAAAAGAAATTTCACAGGGTTCCACAGGATTGTGTTAAGGAACTAACAAAGAAATAAAAAGCCCCAAGAAATTTTATTCACATANAGAAAAGAGACATTTTTCATTTCCTTTTACTGCATTTTCCTACAGAATTTAATTTGACAAAATATCCCAAATTGGATAATTTTCAAATTGAAATGAACCTTTATAGGTTCTGTCCAATACCATCCATATACACAAGAAAAAAAAAACATTCTTCAGAGGTGAAATTCCTTAGTATTACAAAGATATTAGTGACAAAGAGGACCAAGATTCTTATCTTGTCTCATTAATTACAATTCTCTTTTATCTCTCTCAAATTTATCACTACTAGTGATAAAAGTATCACATAAGTGAATTTCCAATAATGGCCTGGGAATAGAAATTCCAACCAATGAGTTCCATCTACATCAAAATCCCTGAGATGTAAAAACTATATGGATATCTAGTCTCCAAAGGAGAGCCTGACTCAGCATTTCATCCAAAAAAGATTTTTAGCATATTCAAAGATCAAAGAAAGTTGGGACCCTAAGTCATTTACAAATAGACAACAACCTATTTTTTAAAAATTATTTGGGGCACCTAGATGACCTAGTACGTTAAGGACTGACTTCTAACGTCAGCTAAGTTCATGATCTCATGGTAAACAGATGGAGCCTATATGCTGGGCTCCACACTGCATAAGATTCTCTTTCTCCCTCTCACTTTTCCCCAGTAATGCAGGTGTTTCCCCTCTCTAATTAATTAATAAAAATAAAATTAAGGGATGACAAATTATGGTCCATGGGCCAAACATCTGCTCCTGTGAATAAAATTTTCATGGAACACATATATGCCATTGGTTTATGTCTTCTCTATGGGTGTTTTCATTCTACAAAATCAGTTAACAGAGATCTTACACAATCTCATTAGTACACACTGCTTCTGGTAAAGTACTATATTAAGTCAGTTACAACCCAATACCATTTAAACTGATACAGGAGTACGGAGACAGCTTGGTGGGACAAAGGTGCATGTCTGCAAACTGGGAGAGAGAATATGGGAAGCGCTGGCTCAGAAGACAGGGGAAACTTTCTGTGGAGAGACAGAAGGAAGAGGAGAGATTCTGTGGAAATGTGGGACTGTATTTGGACAATAGAAAAAAACCTGTCTGGAGCATGGACCAGGGAACAAATAATACAAAGAAGGCCAGTTTCTACTAAAAACAGCCTTAGGAATGAAGACTGGAGTTTTCAGGCCTGTGTGACATTCTCAGGACACAGCTGGCATAGGAGAGCCTGGGGTGGAGGGAGCAGCCACTGGGCATGGTAGCTATCTCAGGGGCACACCGGGAGAGAAGAGTCCTCTCCCTTGAGTACTGTGGGAAGAATGGGAAGAGGGTATATTGCCTCCTCCCTCCGCCTCAACGACAAAAGAGCCTGTAGGTGCCAGCTACAGGNGTCTTTTTTTTCCACTTATCACTTCTCTGTTGGTAGGGGATAAGCCTTCTACCACCAATGTACCCCAGATCCCCTCCCCCTGCATCCCCCAGACAAGTTATTTATTTTTTTCAAGGTTACTTTAACGAACAAATCAAAGCCCACTTCGTGGAAGGTCTAGAACAATCCACCACTACGAGTACAGAGATAAAGCAACCAAAGACATGACAACAGTGTATGGAACAGACACATGAAATGATGCTCAACATCACTCATCATCAGGGAAATATAAATCAACTACACTGAGATACCACATCACAGCAGTCAGAGTGGCTAAAATTAGCAACTCAGCAAACAACAGATGTTGGCGAGGATGTAGAGAAACTGGAACCCTCTTGCACTGTTTTGGGAATGCAAACTGGTATAGCTGCTCTGGAAAACAGTATGGAGGTTCCTCAAAAAATTAAAAACAGAACTCCCCTAGGACCCAGCAATAGCACTACTAGGAATTTATCCAAAAGATACAGGAGTGCTGATTAAAAGGGGTACATGCACCCCAATGTTTACAGCAGCATTTTCAACAACAGCTCTATCATGTAAAGAGCCTAAATGTCCATCAACTGATGAATGGATCAAGAAGATATGGTTTATCTATACAATGGAATATTATTCAGCTATGACAAAGAATGACCATTTGCAGCAACATGGATGAAATTGGAAGGTATTATGCTAAGTGAAATAAATCAGTCAGAGACAGACAGATATCATATATTTTCACATATATGCGGAATCTGAGAAACTTAACAGAAGACCATAGAGGAATGGAAGTAGAAAAAATAGTTCTAGAGGGAGGGAGGCAAACCATAAAAGACTCTTAAATAAAGAGAACAAACTGAGGGTTGCTGGAAGGGAAATGACTGGGAGATGGACTAGATTGGTGACAATGATCAATAAGGAGGGGACTTGTTGGGATGAGAACTGGGTGTTGTTTGCAATTGATCAATCCTAGCAATCTACTCCTGAAACTAAGAGTATGCTGTATACATTGTATGTTAGCTAACCTGACAATAAACTGTATGAAAATAAGTAAATATGCTTAAAAAATAAAAATAAACTGATATATGTATCACCATACTTCAAGACTACATTTCAGAAAATGACAAATGCATATCCATCATGTTAAAGCTCGAAGAGTAATCTTCAAGTGGTAGCACAAATGTTTTTTTCGATTTCATAGGAAAGCACTGTATTTAATAAAGGATATTCTGCTGCGCTAAAAAAATGACTGTACATTGAAATTGCCAAAGTGAACATTAAAAACTCTCT
>NW_027526935.1:102246-102475 GCF_008692635.1 Crocuta crocuta
GGGAGAGGAGAGGAGAGGAGAGGAGAGGAGAGGAGAGGAGAGGAAAAGAAAAAGAAAATTGAGACCAAAATCAAAGTCAGTCTATGGCCAAACTAAAGTGGGTTAGAGACAGTGAGTTCATTAAATTGTGTTTAACTACAGCAATTAATAAATATTTCTAGAGAAAATAAAATGGTTCCAGACTATTAAGACTTTTGTTGAGAACTGTTTACTTAATGATAATTTTTTC
>NW_027526935.1:102586-103040 GCF_008692635.1 Crocuta crocuta
ACTAAATGGCATTTGCTAAGTGGTATCTTAACTTCCTACTCTTGAGGAATCAACACCAAATGTTAACTACTGAAGGTTTAGTTTTTATAAGTAAACTTTGCAGAACAACCTACAATGAGAATATTTTCAAAGAAGCTGAAAAACATTAAATACTATGAGAATGGAATCCAACAGCATATTATTATAACTGACGGTGGAGAAACATGTAAGAGGTGAAAAGCATTAGTTACATGGATATACTAACAAAGTCTGTTAAAATAAAGTGCTTATTGCACTTTGTTATTCAGTATATTATGCACTGGCAGATACCTGATTGTGTGCCACTCTTGAAGACTAAATGAATATTAACTCTATGAATTTTTCTCAGAAATAGGAACCGACCAATGTGACTATGACACGGCAGTAGTGAAGTTATTATTTTAATCTTTAGAGCTGGCAGGGTTGGGCCTTAACC
>NW_027526935.1:103121-103760 GCF_008692635.1 Crocuta crocuta
TGGTCTTAGGTCATGATCTCACGGTTTGGGGGTTCGAGCCCGTCAGGTTCTGTGCTGACAGCTAGCTCAGAGCCTGGAGCCTGCTTCAGATTCTCTGTTTCCCTGTCTTTCTGCCCTGCCCAGCTCACACTCTCTCTCTCTCTCTCTCAAAAATAAATAAACATTAAAAAAAAATAAAGAGCCAAACAAGAAGCCGGATATCCATTCTTCAAATACCTGCAACTCGTATTTTTCAGGTTCAAACTACAACTCTAATAATATTTTCAAGTATCAATCAAATGCAGTGTAGAAAACATTTCTTTGCAAAATGTATTTGCAAATGAGAATGTTCCAACTGATCTTCAATTAGAAAGGAATAATCTCCAATGCAATAAAACACATTAAGGAAAATTTCAAGTAAAAGTACTGTAACAGAAATTCAGTAAATTCCTTGCACCCAAGTAATATACTCAATAAAATATGCTTACAGATGGAAAACAGTATTTGACAATAGTTATTTGTGTGAAAATATATTTTTAAGGTTAAATACATAAGATCTCATTACAGAGTTGTTTTCATAGATGCACACTTGTAGTTGATTCTGATAACAGAGAATGCTAATTTCAAGCCCCAATAAGGTCAAATTTTATTCCCCCATGA
>NW_027526935.1:103847-105792 GCF_008692635.1 Crocuta crocuta
CTCATTATGTATTTTCACTTTTATCAATAGAAGAAAAAAAATCACAGAAAAAATTTTTTTCTAATATATGAGCACCTAAAAAATATTATCTATTATAACTCAATTATAACTCATGGCTTACAGAGCCACTACCATCTTAAAGAAGTTTGTTGGCTCCTGCATTAGCAAATTCTGATTATATTTTTTTTTTTTTAATATTTTTATTTATTTCTAGGAGAGAAAGAGTGAGAGAGACAGCTGAGCAGGGGAGGGTCAGAGAGAGAGGGAGACACAGACTGAAACAGGCTCCAGGCTCTGAGCTGGCAGTCAGCACAGAGCCCGACGCGGGGCTCGAACCCACGAACCGTGAGATCATGGCCTAAGCGAAAGTCGGATGCTTAACCGACTAAGCCACCCAGGCGCCCCTGATTACATTTTTAAATAACATAACATAATAGTATAAAACAAAATATCACTGCATTATATATCTTAAATATTTTCAATGAAACGCGTGTTACATGTATTAAGAATAAAAACTGATTATAAAACTCTTACTTGTAATTGTAGTGAAAACAATTTTGTGAACTCTGAGTTTGTAGTCAACAGGATAAAGACAATACTTTTATTAGTTTATGTTCCTTNATAAATTTTTTGGATTACTTTCATATTTACAAGCTAAACAGATTAAAAAAAAAATACGGAGAAAACTACTCTCAGCTCAATTACAGATATAACTGCAAATATTTTGAACTATGAGAAACCTTTAAGAAATCCTTTGGTTTTAATTAATTACACATGGGAAGGAACCAGTTATNCCAGCACAGTATGACCAAGGTGGCTTAGAAGGTTTCCTGCTGATACCACACGCACAAAAGCAGGAAGTTTAGTTAGCTCATGCAGCTGCAATTTCCACCTGAAATAAAAAACAGATCAAAAGCGTCACCTGTTGCAAATATTTAAAAGAATTAACCAGGTATTTAAAATACTGTGTTCCAATCAGAAATACATTCAAATCTCTAAGTATTATCCTTAATTTTAGANACAAAAAAAATCTAAATGTAAAGCATAGCAAAAATCATTTCAGAACATTATTTTTAACTAAGATATATATATCAGCATAAGAAACAACAAAATGATGCTAAATTAGGAATAAAAAAACCAGACACTTTGTAAATTTGTTACCTTAAATGTACTTTACAGAAACAGAACTGGTGGACTTACTTTTTGTCATCGGAGAGGTCAATGTTGGTTCCAAATTTTATGGTTTTAAAAGGTCCTTTCCTTCATCTTCNTTTTATCCTATAGATTAGCAAAAACATTCTTAATACTAGTTCAGGCTATAACTTAATAAAATATTTTTATCTACATTAGCACCACAGACTGATTTCAAAACTAAATTTTTATAGGCACATCTCACAAAAAAACCTTCAATGACCACATTAAGTAAAAAAAAAATTTCATGATACTCATCCTCCTCCATCATTCATGATATTAATATTATAAATNGCCTTTTTTTTTTTAGAAAAAATAAATGCTGGAAGCACATACATAACCCTAAGAACAAGACTTTATTCCCTATTTGAAAAGCAAAAGCAAAAGCAAAATTGGTTTCCCTGTGACCTTCTTCACAGGAGATCACAAGATATTTGTGATCAAATGATATTTGTAGTTGTTTTTAGATTTGCCACATACTCAAAACGATAATGGGGGGAAAAAAGCAAAATTAGAGTACAAGGTATTAAAAGTTATTTATAAATGTCAAGGAGCAAAACACATCTCAACATAGAAAAGTGTGTTTTCAGACAAGTACANATATAAAGAAGTTGTTTACAGTCTACTTTTTTGAGACAATATATCACATAAACAATAAAACACACTAGGAAGAAACTTAAAACCTGAATAAAAATTCATTTTGCTTTCTGGACAAAGGTGGCTATATAAATAAATAAAGAAATGATGCTTGTGG
>NW_027526935.1:105808-109920 GCF_008692635.1 Crocuta crocuta
GATCAATGACATAAAAATTCTTACTATAAAATTCTTAATAGACAGAAGAACTCTGCACAAGCACAAATTAGTCAATGCGTTCTTATCTATGACATCAAAGATGAATGAATCAAAGTAGGTAATATTTCATCAAAAAGAAGGTATGTCCATCAAAGAAGACCATTAAAAGAGTAAAAAGATAATTGGTGAGAGGATAAGATTTTGCAAATTAAATACTTGTGAACAAAAAAAGGTGAACAAACCTAAAAATCAACCATTGACATATGAGTAAATGAAGTGAGGACACAGTGCAAACTGTTGCTTCCAAACCTGGAGTCAGGTGAATAACAAAAATCTTAACAGGAAAAGAGGCCTCCACAGATAACAATGCGGTACCAGTAAAAATTTAATGTAATTGAAAATTTGTTCAACACTCAATGTGGACGTGTCGCAGAATTTAAAAGTCCAGTAAAACACACTAACTGGAATGGGGGTAGGGGGAATGGTCTCAGTAGCTAAACGTTAAGAAGAGGACGACACACTGAATAAGGTAGAAAGAATGGTACTATGATGTAGAGTCAAACAAACCTACAGGACTGTCCATGGGATGGTGGTATACTTCAGACTCAAAGAGGAGACAGAAAGAGTCTAGATTTCAACATCAGGCACAGGGAACCTACATGTGGAGGAAGTAGCTTCATGATATTTGGATTTAAAAACCAAAAATGATTAACATGGGTGGAGTAATATTTGGAATTTTAAGTCAGTAGGCTGGGCTCTGGGAGAGATGAGACAGTGACTGAAAACTGGGAACCCATCCTTAAAGACACAGGACAACAAAAGCTCTGTGGAGTTTGAAAAGTTCTGGTGGTATACCAGAGAGGGATTTGTTTACTCCTCTCAGAGGTGTGCTGGAGGGGCAGTGGTTTTTAGAAGACATCTTCAGAACGAAAGAATGCTGGCAGGCCTCATTTCTCTCCCTCACCCAGGTACACAGACATCTCTGGGAACTAGCACAGCGAGGACACTCTCCATCTAGCTTGCTAACAACGTGACCTGCCCCAGACCGTCTATGGACATGCGTACTTCAACCCTGACAGCCTAAGTAGGAGGCTCCTCAGCACCCCCATAACATACAAATACAAACGTTGTTATTACTATGAGCTCCTACCCCCCGCCCTTATTATTTTGTGGACTTGGCCTCTGCAAGAAATCCATCCTGAGTGGCACCACAAGCCTGGCAGTGAGCAAGCAGACCCAAGCGGCACCAATACCTCCTAAACTGATTTCTGCCACAGGGAGACAGAAAGATAACCAATCATAGATGTGAATTTCTGNTTGGGCCATGACAAAGACGGTGCCCTATAGTTCACTGATACTACATCTCTGGCAGATGCCTGGCATGGCCAAGGTAGCCCCAGATGGGCCCACCAACAACAAAGGGATAAAGCCTGTCCATAAGAAGCAAACAGAGTCACTGCAGACAACTAGACTGAAACCAACACAGCTCAGCTACAAAAATACAGGAGATTCTCTTGAGGTGCCGGGGAAACTGCACTGTAAGGCACTACAGAAATCTTCTTAATGAGGACACCACATTCAAGAGCATGAGATATAGCTCACTTTCCTAACACAGCCATGTTAGACAAAGCAGCATGGAGAGTTAGACAAAATGAGGACACAGAGAAATATGTCCTAAGTGAAAGAAGATAACAAATATCACAGTAAGAGAGCGAAATAAAACATAGTTAAGAATTTTTGCCTAATAGAGAATTTAAAGTAATGGTTATAAAGATACTCATTGCACTTGAAAAACGAGTGAAGGATCACAAGGGGACCTTCAACAAAGAGATACAAACATAAAAAGGAACCAATTAGAGGTGAAGAACTCAGTAACTGAAATTAAAAATAACGACGAATAAACAGTAGACTGGTGGAAACAGAGGAACAGATCAGAACTGGAGGCCACAGTAATCAGAAGCAATCATGCTGCACAGGAGAGAGAAATAATAATACAAAATAAGAATAGATCAAGGGAACTCAATAACATAATCAAGCATAAAATCATTATCATTGTAGGGATCCACAGGGGACAAAAAACTTATTTGAAGAAATATTAGCTGAAAATTTCCTTAGTCTGGGGAAGAAAACAGGCACCCTGATCCAGTAGACACAGTGAACTCCATCAAAAAACCCAAGGGAATCCACACCAAGACACACAAAAATTAAAATGTAAAACACAGTAATAAAGAGACAATTTTAGAAGCAAAAAAGAGAAAAGCAAGCAGTTACAGACAAAGAAAACCTGAAAGAGCTATATGTTGATCTTTACAAGCCCAAAGGCAGTGGTATAACATATTCAAAGTGCTGACAAAAAAAAATCTGCAGCCAAGAATTCTCTATCCAGGGAGCCTCAGTCAGTTGGGCAGCCGACTTTGACTCAGGTCATGATCTTGCGGTCCATAGGTTTGAGCCCTGCATCAGGCTCTGTGCTGACAGCCTAGAGCCTGGAGCCTGCTTCGGATCCTGTGATTCCCTCTCTCTGCCCCTCTCCCACTCAAGCTCTGTCTCTCTCTGTCTGAAATAATAATAATAATAAACAAACATTTAAAAAAACTACTACTCTATCCAACAAGGCTGTCATTCAAAATAGGGGAAGAGATAAAGGTTTTCCAGACAAACGAAAGTTAAAGGAATTCATAAACATTAAAGCAACCTTACACAAAATGTTAAAGGGGATTGTCTGAGTGGAAAAGAAACATCTCAAGCAGATGTAAAAAAAAGTAGTAAGCACAAAAACAGTAAAATTATTATCTATAAAAATGAATCAAGTGATTCACAAAATACAATGAATGAAATACATACCTCAAATGTGCAAGGGAGAAGAGTAAAAATTTAAAAATTTTAAATGTTCATTTTTGAAAGGGTGAGAGAAAGATTACGAGTAAGGGAAGGACAGAAAGAGAGGGAGACACAGAATCTGAAGGAGCACCAGGCTCTGAACTGTCAGCATAGAGCCTGATGCGGGGCTTGAACCCAGAAGCCATAATGTACGAAGCTGAATCTAGAGAGAGAGAGAGTGTGAGTGGGGGTGGTGCAGAGAGAGGGGGAGACAGAATCTGAAGCAGGTTCCAGGCTCCGAGCCGTCAGCAAAGAACCCGAAGAAAGGCTTGAACTCACCACAAGATCATGAGGTGAAGTCAGATGTTTAACTGACTGAGCTATGCAGTCACCCCTCCTTCTTATTTTAAATGGTCAAATAACATTCCATCTCTCTTTCTCTCCCCCCCCCACACACACATTCGTTCTTTTTTTCTTTTTCTCTACATTTGTGATAGTTACTCAGTTGTTTCCTTGTCTTGGTTATTGTATAAATGTTATAAACAAGGGAGTACAGATACCTTTTCCAGAGAGTGGTTTCACTTTCTACAAATATATACCCAGAAATGGAATTGCTCCATCATACAGCAGACCTATTTTTAATACTGTGAGGAACTGCAACAGAGTTTTCATAGTGGCTACACCAGTTTTTCCCAACAACAGTGCACAAGGGTTCATGTTCCCCCATATCCAGCTTGTATTTGTTTTCTCTCTGATAAAAACCATTCTACTATTAAGTGATATGTCACTGTGGTTTTGATTTGAATGACCTTAATGATTTGTAATGTTGAGCCTCCTTTTTCTTTTAAGTTTTTGTTTAAATTCTATTTTCTTAAACATATGGTGTAATTCCAGTTTGAGGAGTAAAATTTAGTGATTCATCACCTACATCTAACAGTCAGTTTGAGCCTCTTTTCAAATGCCTTTTAGCTAATGTCTTTTAAAAAAATGTCTTTGGGATATTTTGTTCATTTTATATTTAAAATAATTTTAAAATTTTTATTTATTTTTGAGACAATGCACATGAGAAGGGGAGAGAAGAGAGAGAAGAGGGGACAGAGGATCTGAAGCAGGGTCTGTGCCAGCAGCAGAAAGCCCAATGTAGGGCTTGAACTCAGGAACTATGAGATCATGACCTGGGCCACAGTTGGATGCTCAACTGACTGAGCCATTCAGGTGCCCCTACTTTTTTCATATTAAACTGGATTGTTTCTTTTTCTCTTGAGTGAATAGCTTCTCTCTATATCTTAAAT
>NW_027526935.1:109983-113220 GCF_008692635.1 Crocuta crocuta
GTTCCCGTAGCTTTTTTCTTAGAAGCTTTTTAGGGGCACCTGGTGGCTTAGTTGGTTAAGAATCCAACTCTTGACTTCAACTCGAACTCCATGTCAAACTAGGTACTAGCAGTGCAGGGCCTGGGTTCACTCTCCTCTCTGCCCCTTCCATGCTGGCGCACTCTGTCTGTCAAGAAAATAAACTTAAAAAAGAAAAAGGAAGCTTTTTAGTTTGATGTAGTTCCACCTGTTTACTTTTGATTGTTAACTTTGCAAAAAATTCTTGCGAAGACTGATGTCAAGGAGCTTTCCCCTATGTTTTCTTATGGTATTGCTATGGTTTCCAATTTTACATTCAACTCTTTAATCCATTTTGAATTGATTTTTATGTTTTATGTAAGACAGAATCTAATGTTCTAATATTTTACTTATCCCTAACTAATAGGAAATTGTTTATTCCAAATAATAAGAGAAATAAGTTGTTTGATTATATGTGTACATGTTTGTATCTATTTATACCACATACCTACTATCTGTAAGTGAAATGAACAATAGTAACACTCAAAAAGCAAGAATGAAGAATCAGGAATAATGTGTAATTAATAAAGCACATGTAGTACTCTTACAATGCAGTGTTATTTGGAAGTGGACCTGGATTAGCTGTTAGTGTACAGATTGGTATCTAGAGGAACCACTAAAAAAAACTCAACAAGAATTATAACTGATATTATAACAAGATAAAAAGGAATCATATACAATGATTAAGTACAACTAATAAATGAAGAAACAACATGGTAGATATAATCCACTATATTAATAGCCATACATTTGAATACAAATGGTCTAAACATGCCAAATGAAAGATTGTCAGAGTAAAAAAAATCTGTTTTTTACAGAGTAAAAGCCTACATACCTGTGGTCTATAAAAAACCCCCCCACATTATACATAAAAATACACATACCTTCAAAAATAAATGGATGGAGAAGATATACCATACTAACACCAGTCAAAAAAAAGTGAGGGAAGTTATTATTAATTTCAGACAGGTCATACTATCAGAACAAGAGAGCCAGCAGAAAAGTGAGCGATTATGCAATGATAAGACGGTGAATCCTTGCAGAAGACAAATAAATCCTTAACGTGCATGGTACTAACAATAAAGTATCAAAAGACAGGAGACAAAAACTGACGGAACTGTAAAAACATACAGATGAATCATCTATTATAGTTGGTACTTTAAACAATCCTCTATTAGGAACAGAAAGATTCAACAGTCATAAAATCAGTACTAACATAATGAATGTCAATGTATCCAACACTCAACTGATCATAATGGACAGCTACAGACTATTACGTCAACAGCAGAACACTCTTTCTTCTTGGGTTCATGGAATATTTGTAACAACATACCATGTTCCAGGTTATAGAGCACACCTAAATAAATTTAAAATACAAAAATGACACAATACTTATGCATAGACGACAATGGAATTATGCTACATATCAGTACCACAGAAATAGCTGGGAAATCCCAAAATGGATAGAGATTAAAGAATATTTCTAAATAACACATTGTTGAAGAAGGAATCTCAGAAAAATTATTTTGAACTAAATTAAAATTAAATCACAATCTGAGAAAACTATGAGATGTAGCAAAAGAAATGTGTAGTAGGAAATTCAGAGCATTAACATATGTGAGAGATCAAAAAAGGCTCTAAAATCAATCATCTAAGTTTCCACTATGGGAAATTAAAAAACAAGAGCAAATTAAATTCAATATAAATAGGCAATAAGAAATGTTAAGAATTAAAACCAAAATGAGTGAAACTAATCAATGAAACCAAAATATGGCTCTTTACAAAAATCAGTAAGCCAATAGGAAAATGCTAATTAAGAGGGTGAAAACACTGAAGGGGGAAAAACAACAGAAATAAAAGATTGGATATCACTACAAATACCATGATTATTTAGGGGCAAAAATAAAATATTATGAGGGCCCCTGGGTGGCTGAGTTGGTTAAGCATTTGACTCTTGATTTTGGCTCTGGACATGATCTTGCAGTTCATGGGTTCAAGCCCTGCATTGGGCTCTGCACTCACAGTGCAGGAGCATGTTTGGGAATTCTTTCTCTCTCTGCCCCTCCCCTGCTCTCTCTCTCAAAAATAAATAAACATTTAAAAAATACTATGGATAACTATGTCAACAAATTTAACAATCATTAAAAAATACAATCTATCAAATCTAACACCAGAAGAGATAATCTGAATGAACCTGTAACTATTAAAGAAACTGCATCAGTAATTAATTACATTCTCCATAACAGAAAACAGTTGTTTTCTGTTTCATTCCCAGATGAATTTACTGTTGAGTTTCACAAATAATTTAAGGAAATTATGCTAATGAGCTATAATTTGATCCAGAAAACAGAAGCAGAGGGAACATTTTGTAACTATACTACAAGGCCAAGATAATGATTACCCTAATACCAATATAACACATCACCAAGATATTATAAAAAGACATTACAAGAAAACTTCAGATCAATATGTTTCATAAACACAAGCAAAAATCCTCAACAAAATATTAGCTAGTTCAATTTAACTATGTATAAAAAGAATTTTATACCATGGCCAAGTGGGGTTTATGCCGAGTATGCAAAGCTGATTTGAAAAGATTAGAAAAATCAATCATTGTAATCCATCATATTAAAAGACTGAAAACGAAAAACCACATGATTGTAACAATCAATGAAGAAAAAGCAAAATCAATCATGAATGATGAAATTACTCTTAGTAAACCTGAATTTCCTCCACTTAAAAATATCTATAAAAAACAAAACAAAACAAAACAAAATCCCTGCACCTAACATGATAATGCAAAGGTGAGAAACCCAAAGCATTCCTCAATAGCAGGAACAAGGCAAAGTTGCTTCCATCAAATGACAGTTTGAGTTTTTTCTTTCACGTTCAGTTGGTGAATAAATGAACTGTGGTATGTCTAGAAAATCTAATGTTATTCAGTGATAAAGAAAAATGGGCTCTCAAAATAGGACAAGGCATACAGGAAACTTAAATGTGAAAAGCCTTCTGTTGTATTCCACTGTATGGCATTCTGGAAAAGGGAAAACTAGACACATAAAAATATCAGTGGCTTCCTGGAGATGCTAGAAGGAAATTATAATTACGCAAAGGACATAAGATTTTTATTTTAAAATAAAAAAATAATTTGGGGGCATCTGGTGGCTCAGTCAGTTGAGC
>NW_027526935.1:113273-113597 GCF_008692635.1 Crocuta crocuta
TCTCTCCTTCTCTGTCTCTCTCTCTCTTTCAAAAATAAACACTAAAATACAATACAAAATTAAATATTAGAAAATAAAAAATTCTTATTTAAAAATAAATATATTTAATAATTATTTTTTTAATGTTTATTTTTGAGAGAGACAGAACATGAGCTTGTGAGGGAGAAACTGAATCCAAAGCAAGGTTCCACGCTCTGAGTTGTCAGCAGAAAGTCTGATGTGGGTCTCAAACTCACAAACCACCTGCGCTGAAGATGGATGTTTGACTGAGCCACCGAGGTGCCCTAAGGACACAGAGTTTTAGGGAAATTAAGCTTTCTTTAT
>NW_027526935.1:113624-115374 GCF_008692635.1 Crocuta crocuta
TAGGTTGCAGATTCACTGTAACAAACATAGCCAAGTCTGGTATGTGATGTGATAATGCAGGGAGGGAGGAGTTATGTATATGGGGGACATGAAGTACAGGATATGTATGTACCTTCCAATTCTGCTTGTCCCTAAAACTTTAAATACAAAAATTTCTAACTAGAATTTATGAAAGAACTTAAAAATAAATAAAACTATATTAAAAAAATAACATTTTATCTTCAATACCAAAGACAATAATCAAACTTAACAATGCACAAAGAAACTCAACACGTGTAAAGAAAGTATACATGAAGACAATGTTGTGTTAATTTCAGTTGCACAATATAATGTGTAACGATAACTCCATACCCTACGCAATGCCTACCACAACTGTAGGTATTATTCTTCAAAATCACAGTTTAAATTAAAAAAGAAATGTGAAAAACAAACTTAATTCAAACAAGTGTTTGAGAAATGCATTTAGTGATCTCAAAATCATCTTGTTTCTTTTTTGAAAGAATACACAAAGCTCTATTTTAATAACTGCTAGAGGTCCACTGCTGATTCACTTTCTAGTAGGCCTTTTAGCAACCGTTCTTTGTTATGTTTTTTAAACTTCTCATATATTTTGAGACCTTGTAGATTGAGACCTTGTAGATTTCTACTCCTCCTACAGTTTACTGTAAAAACTACAAATGAATGCTCATACTGGCAGCACATATACTAAAATTGGAATGAAGGTGCCTGGGTGGCTCAGTCGGCATCTGACTTCAGGTCAGGTCATGATCTCACGGTTGCGGGTTTGAGCCCCGCGTTGTTCTCTGTGCTGACAGCTCAGAGCCTGGAGCCTACTTCAGATTCTGTGTCTCCCTCTCTCTGTGACCCTACCCTGCTCATGTGGTCTCTCTCTCTCTCTCAGAGATGAATAAAACATTAAAAAAAAAAAAACTGGAATGATACAGAGAAGATTAGTGTGGCCCCTGCACAAAGATGACACACAAATTCATGAAGTATTCCGTATTTTTAGGTATTTAAAAATTTGGCTATGATGATCCATGATCAAGGTGATCTAATTGATAGTACAGAAACCAATGTGGAAAGCTTCAGAAAGAGCCACGGATCAGTTACAGTGAGCTGCTAACTATCAGAAAAAAATCTCGTAAAAAGATCTGTATCCTGCTGCTTGTCCTATTAGTGGTTACTATAATATTGGTATTTATTATCTGGCAAATTTATAAATAAGTGATTGCCTGAGAGCCACCTTCTGCTGGGCTGTTTTCAAGGGCATGTGCTTAATGGAGTCTTGCCAGAACAAACTGATCATGAGAGCATACACCAAATGTCTTGTAAAACCTTAGTTAGAAAATAACTAGTAACTAGCCCCTGCAGTTAGTGACCTATGGAGACAATATTTACCAATTTATGTATACATTTAATTGATTTCTTAAATCAAAAATTAAGATATGTGGATTTTGCTTCCTCTTATATTCTTATTACTCTTCATCTCAGGTGTTTACTGAAAAGTCCATTCTAGATATTCTTGTTTTGACAGGTAACACTACAGTCTTGTCATATTATCATTTTATGTATATACTAGACTGACCTTTTTATTAGTCACTGAGATAAAATTACTTTCTGACACCCAGTGCACTGGAGTCTGTCAGAAACTATACAGTAAGCCAGTATTTTTTATTAACATTTTAATTTGAATTTCCAAGAAGCCTATTCTCTTTCATCCTGGAAAGATTTTGTCAAGGTACTGAACTGG
>NW_027526935.1:115500-118040 GCF_008692635.1 Crocuta crocuta
TTTTTCAAAGTACTGAACTGGAAGGTAAAAAAATTGCACATTTGATCCAGATTAAAAGTGTCTATGTCAGGTGGCCAGTTATGGAAGCACCTGTTAATGAGGCTTTAAGTTTACCTTAATCTGCTAATATCATCCACAGCAGTTTACTGTACACACACTAAACCACTTTCTTCACTTTTTAAAGAGGTGCATTTAATTAACACTACTATGCTCTCTGTGGTCCCTCTATCCAGAGAGGGATCTGTTTGTACAGAAAGGCAGAATTAGAGAAAGCAAACTTTTGGAAACCAAATAGGAATGGTTTAAAATGATTTAAACTTTTTGTTATTGTTCACTTGTGGTTCTACATTCCTGGTGAATGATGAATATTGCTGTCAAAATGCTGCCCCTTACCCATAAGGGTTCCGGGCATCTGATGGCAGGAAGATTTTAAAAGCTAGAGCAAACTTGATTTAAAATTTAGTTCTGTGAACTTGGTGATAAAGCAAAGATTCATTTTTAAAATAACACTAGTTTGGAACAGTGATATTACACTTATCCCAATTTATGAATAAGAAATTAATCCCCGTGCATAGTTTTAGACAAAAAAAAGTTTCAATTAAAGATTGCTGTCTTCTAATACAAATGTTGCCTACTTCCCTTCTTTACAAAGGTTCAGAGCAGTTAAAGGGAATGTAATTTCTATAGGCTCTCACAGAAGTGTGTATTAAGCCAATTTTCAGCTCATTCTTTAATGAATTAGAGAACTAGGCNTTTTTTTTAAATAAAAGAAAGACAGCATGAGCTGGGGAGGGGCAGAAAGAGAGACGTACACAGAATCTGAACTGTTAGCACGGAGCCCGATTTAGGGCTCGAACTCAAAGCCTGTGAGATCATTACTTGAGTCGAAGTCGGATGTTTAACGGACGTTCAACCGACTGAGCCATCCAGGCACCCCATTTCCACTTCCTTTAATGTTATTCATCTTCCTTTTACAAAAAGAATGTGAATAGTAGGAACAAGGGCCCAAATGGTTAAGGTTCTTTGTATNAATAAAAAAAAACACTACAAATGACACAAAATATTAATGCCTCCTTTAGTACTTTTCATATAAAACAAAAAGAAAACACCTTGTCATTGAAATGAATATGAGAGCTACCCAGATCGTTTCCTTAATTATAAGTCATTTCTATTAAGTATTAAGTAAACTTATTTTATCATTCTAATTACAAATATTTCAGGGGTGCCTATGTGGAGAAGTCAGTGAAGCACTGGCCTCTTAATTCTGGCTGAGGTCACGATCTCAGGGTTGTGAGTTAGATCTCAGTGGAGGTGGGCATGAAATATTCTTAAGATTCTCTCCCTCCCTCCCTGTGCTAATGCCCATGTGCTCTCTCAAAAGGACAATCTTTCAAAATTGAGGATATCTTATGAGACGGTAATTTTGTTTTTCTATTAATAAAATATATCTTATCAACTCCAACTTTGCTTAAATTGTTGAAAGTTCAGTAATTTCTAAGTTATAGCATTTATAAATCATAATTATACAAACTAATATACAAACTAAACATGTTTGTATAAGTAATGTGCATTTAGCAAAATAATCTCCAAGAAATAAATACTCACTCTCAATGATTCTTGGAAGGAGGAGGCTTGGTATTGTGCATACTTTGCAATTGTAGTATGAGATCTATTACTTTCACAACGCCAGATTTTCTTGGTTCCAGTGGGATCCCAGTTTTCATCTGCTGGTTGTAACAACTGTGTCCTCACCTCTACAGTGTGCTCATTGTTAGCTTCTACCAAAGTTTTGGTAGAAAAAAGTCCAAGATCTTCATAAAGAAATAAGTTGTGTTAATAAATAGAACTGCATTTAATACACTAAACATTTAAAAATACTGAGAGAAAGTTTTGTTGAACTCCATCCAATTTCATAAAGCTTGTTCAATCCACGAGATGCCAGATTTGCACAGCCAACTCCTTGAAACACTAAGTACAAAACATGAGTAGGAGATGCAGTGCTTTTTAAAAAGGGATACAATTTTACCTACATTTTATAGCTTAAAAAGTCTTCTACTATCTAATCTAAGTCACTAATATCATATAATGACACCAAATTAAAACTAAGAAAAAATCTGTTACAAATGAGCCAATACTGGCATCATCTATTAAAGATGCGCTAAAAAGACAGAAAAGAGAGAAAACTGCTAAACTCAAGCTCATAGGAAAAAAAGTTTCTGCTTGTATTTTAAAATACTAAAACAGGTGGTCTGGCTGGGTTAAGACACTATTCAGTTAAGTGTCTGACTTCAGCTTAGGTCACGATCTTATGGTTCATTGGTTTGAGTCCCCTGTTAGGCTCTGTGCTGACAGCTCAGAGCCTAGATCCTGCTTCAGATTCTGTGTCTCCCTCTGTCTCTATCCCCTTCCCACTTATGCTCTCTTTCTCTCTCTCAAAAATAAATAATTTTTTTAAAATGAAAAACTAAAATAAAAAAATAAACATTTTAAAAAATACTAAAATTAAAAAAAATTTTTTTTAATCTTACCTAATTTAAGAG
>NW_027526936.1:0-283 GCF_008692635.1 Crocuta crocuta
TCAAACACTATATTAAATTTTATGGACCAACAAGGGATAAGAATTAATTTTATTTCTATTATGTCTTGGTTACTTAAGAACCAATTATACTAAATATAGCCTTCACATGACCAGATTCAAATACTTCAAAAATGAAACTGCAAGACACAAAATTAGATAAATCTGGAGTGTTCACTTAGAATATGAAACGTAATTGCCTCTTAAAAATACGGCACTGGGGGCACCTGGGTGGCTCAGTCAGTTTGGCTGCCAACTTAGGCTCAGGTCATGATCTCATGGTTCA
>NW_027526936.1:395-480 GCF_008692635.1 Crocuta crocuta
CACTGTCTCTCTCTCTCTAAGAAATAAATAAAATATTTTTAAAAATATATGGCACTGGGAGGTCACACAAATGTCCTATTTGGAA
>NW_027526937.1:0-526 GCF_008692635.1 Crocuta crocuta
TGAAAGAGTCCTGGAACAAATTATAGCAGAGAACTTCCCCAACGTAGAGAGGGAAATAGAAGTTGAAATTCAAGAGGCACAGAGAACTCCCCGCAGATGTAACTTGAATCGATCACCTGCACGACATATCATTGTGAAACTGGCAAAATATAAGGACAAACAGAGAATTTTGAAAGCAGCTAGGGAGAAAAGGGCCCTCACATACGAAGGGAAACCTATCAGAGTGGTGACAGACTTAGCTAATGAAACTTGGCAGGCCAGCAAAGAATGGCAGGAGAACTTCAATGGGATGAATGGAAAAATATGCAGCCAAGAATCCTCTATCCAGCAATCCTATCATTCAGATAGGAGAGATAAAAGTCTTTCCAAAAAAACAAAAATGGAAAGAATATGTCACCACTAAACCAGNCCCTACAAGAAATCCTGAGGGGGACTCTCTGAGGGAAATGTTGCAAGGAACGCAAGATACCAGAGACACAAGCACAAGCATGAATCCCACAAAGGACACAATGACTCTAAACCCCCA
>NW_027526938.1:0-211 GCF_008692635.1 Crocuta crocuta
GCAGCCCTGAATAAATATAAAAGAACTGAGATCATACCATGCACAGTGTCAGATCTTAATGCTTTGAAACTTGAGATCAATTACAGGAAGAAGTCTGGAAAACCTCCAAAAACATGGAGGTTAAAGACCACCCTACTAAAGAATGAATGGGGCAATCAGGCAATTAGAGATGAAATTAAAAAATATATGGAAACAAATGAAAATGAAAACA
>NW_027526938.1:288-478 GCF_008692635.1 Crocuta crocuta
AGAGAGTGCAAGTGCAAAATCTAACAACTCGCCTAAAGGAACTAGAGGCAGAGCAACAAGAGCACCCCAAACCCAGTAGAAGAAGAGAAATAGTAAAAATCAGAGCAAAAATAAACAACATAGAGACCAAAGAAACAATTGAATGCATCAATGAAACCAAGAGTTGGTTTTTTGAAAAAATAAACAAAAT
>NW_027526939.1:0-685 GCF_008692635.1 Crocuta crocuta
CCTGGCCAACTTTGCCTCCTTCCATTAGGAAACAGTCCACAACCACAGTCTTCATCTTTAACAACCCAAGTTATCTAACACAATCCATGTTAGTTATCACAACCCATGTGGGAGGTTATCCAACGGGATAGCCTCAGTTACTCAAGAGAGAAGGATTGGCAAAAGGGAGTAAGTGGTCCAAACGTGACTTATTTATTTGGCCTGAAAGATGGAATAAATAATGACAATAGCTAGAATAACTAAAAGTGGCCCGAATGTATTGGGCACAGACAGTTCTCTATTGTCCTGGAGGCTGCAAGGTCAAGACCAAGGTGCCAGAGAGCTGCTTCCTAGGGAAGCACTGTGTGCTCACATGAACCTTCCCTTGTGCAGTGTGGTGTGCTCCTACTTTCTTCTTAAAGGGACACCAGCTGTATTGATTGGGGCCACACCTTCAGGACCTCACATAACTCTAAGTACCTCCTTAAAGGTCTGTCTCCAAATACGGTCACATGGGAGGTTAGGAATTTGTGCCGTGAGGAAGACTGTTAGGTCCACAGCACATGGATTCATCTACTCCTTACCATCTCATGGGGAGGGACTATTATTTTACATCTCAGAGACATGGAAGTGGAGGCTCGGGGTACACAGTGGGAACTCAGGGTCCAGAGCCTGTGCTCCTGACTGCCAGGTAATCCTGCCTTCC
>NW_027526940.1:0-169 GCF_008692635.1 Crocuta crocuta
GTGGAGTTTGGTGAGTTCCTTATAGATTTTGGATACTAGCCTTTTTTTCTGATATATCATTTGCAACTATCTTTTCCCATTCCATCCGTTGCCTATTAGTTTTATGGATGGTTTCCTTTACCGTGCAGAAGCTTTTAATCTTGATGAGGTCCAAATAGTTCATTTTTGC
>NW_027526940.1:310-456 GCF_008692635.1 Crocuta crocuta
ATTTTGAGTTTATTTGTGTATGGTGTGAGAAAATGATCTAGTTTCATTCTTCTGCATGTTGCTGTCCAGTTCTCCCACACCATCTGTTAAAGAGTCTGTCTTTTTTTTCCATTGGATCCTCTTTCCTGCTTTGTCAAAGATTAGTT
>NW_027526941.1:0-748 GCF_008692635.1 Crocuta crocuta
AAGTATCTTGTTGAGGATTTTTGCATTTGTATTCATCAAGGGTATCAGCCTGTAGTTTTCTTTTTTTTTGCTGGGTCTCTGTCTGGCTTGGGAATCAAAGTGATGCTAGCTTCAAAGAATGAGTCCAGAAGTTTTCCTTCCATTTCTATTTTTTGGAATAGCTTGAGAAGAATGGGTATTAACTCTGTTTTAAATGTGTAGTAGAAATCCCCAGGGAAGCCATCTGGCCCAGGGCTCTTACTTGTTGCGTGATTTTTGATAACTGATTCAATTTCTTCACTAGTTTTGGGTCTGTTCAGATTTTCTATCTCTTCCCATGTGAATTTTGGTAGTGAGTGTGTGTTTAGGAATTTGTCCATTTCTTCTAAGTTGTCCAATTTGTTGGCATATAATTTTTCCTAGTATTCCCTGATAATTGCTTGNCCTGATAATTGCTTGTATTTCTCAGGGGTTAGTTGGAATACGTCCATTTTCATTCATGATTTTGTCTATTTGGGTGCTTTCTCTTTTCTTTTTGAGAAGCCTGGCTAGACGTTTGTCAATTTTATTTTTTCAATAAACCAACTCTTGGTTTCATTGACCTTTTCACCTGTTTTTTTTTTGGATTCTATATTGTTTATTTCTGCCCTGATTTTTATTATTTCTCTTCTCCTACAGGGTTTGGAGTGCTCTTGTTGCTCTCCTTTTAGTGCTTTAGGTGCACTGTTAGATTTTGTACTTGCACTTTTTCTGATTTCTTGAAATAGGC
>NW_027526942.1:0-679 GCF_008692635.1 Crocuta crocuta
AAAACTTATGAAAGAAATTGAAGAAGACACAAAGAAATGGGAAAATATTCCATGCGCATGGATCAGAAGCATAAATATTGTTAAAATGTCATTACTACTCAAAGCAATCTACACATTCAATGCAATCCGAATCAAAATTGCACCAGCATTCTTCTCAAAGCTAGAACAAATTATCCTAAAATTTGTATGGAACCACAAAAGACCCCGAATAGCCAAACTAATATTGAAGAAGAAAACCAAAACGGGAGGCATCACCATCCCAGACTTTAGCCTCTCCTACAAAGCTGTCATCATCAAGACAGTATGGTCTTGGCACAAAAACAGACACATAGACCAATGGAACAGAANACAGACACATAGACCAATGGAATAGAATAGAGAACTCAGAATTGGACCCCAAATGTATGGCCAACTAATCTTTGACAAAGCAGGAAAGAGTATCCAATGGAAAAAAGACAGTCTTTTTAACAGATGGTGTTGGGAGAACTGGACAGCAACATGAAGAAGAATGAAACTAGACCATTTTCTCACACCACACACAAAAATAAACTCAAAATGGATAAAGGACCTGAACGTGAGACAGGAAACTATCAAAACCTTAGAGGAGAAAACCTCCTTGACCTCAACCGCAGCCAGTTCTTACTTGACACATCCCCAAAGGCAAGGGAATCAAGAGCAA
>NW_027526943.1:0-313 GCF_008692635.1 Crocuta crocuta
TACTAACCCTTTCTCTGATATGTCATTTGCAACTATCTTTTCCCACTCCGACAGTAACCTATTAGTTTTATGGATTGTTTCCGTTGCTGTGCAGAAGCTTTTAATCTTGATGAGGTCCCAATAGTTTATTTTTGCTCTTGATTCCTTTGCCTTTGGGGATGTGTCAAGGAAGAAATTGCTGCAGCTGAGGTCAAGGAGGTTGTTTCCTGCTTTCTCCTTTAGGGTTTTGATGGTTTCCTGTCTCACGTTCAGGCCCTTTATCCATTTTGAGTTTATTTTTGTGTATGGTGTGAGAAAATGATCTAGTTTCATT
>NW_027526943.1:665-804 GCF_008692635.1 Crocuta crocuta
GAGAAGAATGCTGGTGCCATTTTGATTGGGATTGCATTGAAGGTGTAGATTGCTTTGGGTAGTAATGACATTTTAACTATGTTTATTCTATCAGTCCATGAGCATGGAATGTTTTACCATTTCTTTGTGTCTTCTTCAA
>NW_027526944.1:0-464 GCF_008692635.1 Crocuta crocuta
TCAGGAAGAGCTAACAATTATAAATGTCTATGCACCAAATATGAGGGCACCTAAATGTATAAAACAATTAATCACAAACAGAAACAATCTCATGGATAAGAATGTGCTAATAGCAGGGGACTTTAATACTCCACTTATAGCAATGGATAGGTCAACTAGACAGAAAATCACTAAAGAAACAATGGATTTAAATGACACATTGGACCAGATGGATTTGACAGATATATTTAGAACTCTACATCCTGAGGCCATGGAATTCACTTTCTTCTCAAGTGCACATGGCACATTCTCCAAGATAGATCACATACTGGGACATAAAGCAGCCNGCAGCCCTCAATAAATATAAAATAATTGAGATCATACCACGCACACTTTCAGATCACAATGCTATGAAACTTGAAATAAATCACAGGAAGTAGTCTGGGAAGCCTCCAAAAACATGGAGGTTAAAGAACACCCTACTA
>NW_027526945.1:0-62770 GCF_008692635.1 Crocuta crocuta
CAGCCAGGAGCGCGGACGCCCGGTGTCAGCACGGCTCTTTCAGGGTCCCCAGCCTCCCGGGAGCCACAATGGCGGCAGGCGCACCGCTGCTCTGAAGTCCAGTCTCCAGGAGCCCGCACAAAGAAGCAGTTTGTGTGCTCAGCTCCCCCNGGGGGATCGCCTCCCACCCTGGAGTCTCCGATCCCGGCTCGATTTTATCTTTCCCGGTTCGCACTCACGTTAGAAGGCTCTCTCAGTGGATTCTGCGTCCTTTTTCTCCCAATCTCTCAGGTTTTGTAAGGTTTCCAGCGGCTTCAGATCTTTTCTGTGTGATGTATGGGCGCGAGTGCAAGTACGGAGCTCCTTACTTCTCCTCCATTTTGCCCTCTCTCACAGACTTTTTTTTTCTGCCACAGAAAGTGAGGAGAAAAGAGAACAAATTTTTCCAGCATTGGATCAGAATAAAATTCATTAATTTAAAGAAAGAAAGTGATCTATTGAATTGGATGATCACATTTTCATATCATTTTATAAAAAGACCTTTCAAGCTTAAAAATGATGACAGTAACCCTTGTAAATAATCAATAACATCAATCCCGCTGGAATAATGATTGTAGTAGTAACAATAATACATAAATGATGAAATATTTATGTAAAGATTGGTACTTAAAGTAAGTTTTTATGTCTGAGTATTATTTATTAAGGCAAAGATTTGGTCCCATTTAAGAAGTAAATAGAAAAAAATAAATTATTCACCTCAGTCAACTTAATACATCACATTTTAATATTGGAAAAGGACCTGTTTGGAGATTTGGACAAAAAAAAAAAGTGTCGCTTCTTTACTTTATGAGTCTTAATACAAATGTCTCCCATTGGCACTTTGAGAAATCATCTGATAAAGACTTAGATATTGTACTCCTTGATTACACATTTTTCGTTTGTTGGGTGCCTATGTGGCTCAGTCAGTTAAGAGTCCAGTTGTTGACTTCAGCTCACGTGGTGATCTCACAGTTCATAAGTTCAATCCCCACATTGGGCTCTGCACTGACAATACAGACCCTGCTTGGGATTCTCTTTCCCCCTCTCTCTCTCTTTGTCCCTCTCCTGCTCATGTGCTCTGCTTCTTTCTCTCAAAATAAATAAGTAAGCTTAAAAACATAAAAATGTGCATTTGTTGTAGACAAACATGCTGTAAGTATGTGGTAGAATTAGGTATGATTAATTCAGAGCTACTGCCTTCTGTTGAGTATGCAAGTTATTGGCACCAGTATGAAGAAAATTTTAATAGTGCAGCATTTGATTAATCAATAGTTTCAAGTGATCATTTTCAACTCTGGCACTATCTTATGGCAGAATTCATGACTTTTGAATTATAAATTTTACTTACAGCTACATTAGTTACTATATTGCATAAAATCCGTGTAGTATTTTTGAGCTACAGTTTTCTTCTACATGTAAAAATGAGAACTTACCACCCAGACTAAAGATTGCAATAAATATCAAATAAAAATGTGTATCAGGATATATTTTCACGGCACCTGTCATACAGTTAAGTATAGACTAATTAGTGTTTTTATTTTCTTTTTCATCATGGGAAATGACAATATTATTGTGTAAATAGGAAACAAACTCTCTAAGTTCAAAATATGTATTTTAAATTTTGAGGAACATTATGATGTTTTTGGTAATGAAAGCTTAAAGTACCTTCTTTCAGGATTACTCAGTGTTAAAATCAAATGAGCTTTGGAAAAAGTACAAAAATGTTATTCAAGAAAATACAAATGGGACACCTTCGTGGCTCAGTCGGTTAAGGGTCCGACTTTGGCTTAGGTCCTGATCTCACTGTTCACGAACTTGAGCCCCATGTCGGGCTCTGTGCTGACAGCTCAGAGACTGGAGCCTGCTTCGAATTCTGTGTCCCCTTTTATCTCTCTGCTCCTCTCCAGCTCACGTTCTGTCTCTTTCAAAAATAAATCAACATAAACAAACAAACAAACAAAAAACACAAAAGTGTGCTTTCTCTTGGGTACTGTACCCTGTCAGCCACTTTGCTTAGAAATTTCCAGACATCATATATTTTATGAAATTCACACAGAATCGCCAGAAGTAGATCTTCCCATCCTTACTTGTACATAAGAAACCTGTAGTTCAAAATGGTGAAAATATGTGTTCATTGCCCTGTATCTAAAGAATTGCAGAACTCGGCTTTAATTCTTCCTGGCCCTAACTCTTGTCCTGTTCACACTTTCACTCAGAATTGGCCCAGAGTATACATGGTCATTAGAGGCCTGGCAAGAAGTGTCAGGAAGATTTACATTGTCCATGCTGCTTAGAAAGTCTCAAAGTTATTTTCTGTCTATAAGCAGCAATAGGGTAGACATGAGGTAAAGAAGAGGGAAGATAATTACAATTACAATAAGAGACAATAAATGCTTCCCCAGCTTTCCTTCTAGTAAAATGTGTTCTGTATCCTATTAGGGATTAAGGGATAAATGAGGAAGAGGACAAACAACTAAAGAGTCCAGTAATTACTAAGACAATCATACATCCCTGAAGGACAAGATACAGAACATCTAGTTGAGGTCTTCAGTGTGGTTGGAATATTTACAATAAAGAGGGACTATTGCAAGGATTATGAAGCAAATATTGATAGACTCCCCTTGGGGAGCCTGGGTGGCTCAGTAGGTTCAGTGCCCAGCTTTAGCTCAGGTCATGATTTCCCAGTTCTTGGGTTAGAGCCCCGCGTTGGCCTCTGGGCTGACAGCTTGGAGCCTGGAGCCTGTTTCAGATTCTGTCTGTCTCTCTCTGTGTCTCTCCCACTCATGCTCACTTTCTCTCTCTCTCTCTCTCTCTCAAAAATAAATACATTTAAAAAATTAAAAAAGCAAGACTCCCCTCATTCTTAAATTTTATGAGGTAATTTTTATAACTTAATGTGAAATACTATTATTTTTCCATAAAGAAAAATATTTTTCTATCTCTTCTACCAACTACTGAAATAAATACCCAAGTATGATTTTACATTAGTTGGAACACATAATTCAACTATATGCCAAGAGTACTCCAAAATATTATAAATGAGTGAAAATATTATATGGATCATTGTTATTGATATTCATGGGTTGAGAGGTAAATTTAAATTACCCAAGAATAATCTTTGAAGACTAGCTTCCCAGAAAAAAAGTTGTCTTAAAAAGGTCCATGAAATCGGGGTGCCTATGTGGCTGTCAGTTAAGCATCTGACTTCAGCTCAGGTAATGATCTCATGGTTTGGGAGTTCCAGCCCTGCGTCAGGTGCTGTGCTGACAGCCCAGAGCCTGAAGCCTGTTTCAGATTATATGTCTCCATCTCTCTCTGCCCTTACTCTGCTCAGGCTCTGGCTCTGGCTCTGGTTCTTCTCTCTCTCTCTCTGTCTCTCAAAAATGAATAAACATTTTTTTTTATTTTAAAAAAAGGAAAGGCCAACGAAAACAGGCTCAATGGCTAAGGCAACCATTCTTGCAAATACAAAGCTTGGTTTGCTGTCTTCTGGTTATTTCAAAAGATGCTGACTCTATTTTTACTTGTGATTGCCAAACTGATAGGATGGAGGTGGAGTCAATGTTTTGCCATGTTGAATTGGATCCTGTTCTATCTTGGGTATCTTCACAGAATAGCAGGGGATGATGCTTCTCTAACCATGTCCCAAAACAAGGGTTGGTTTCTTTATGGATACTATCCGCACTAGATTATTAAGCACTCCTCTCAAATCCAGNTACCTCCTGATTATTTGAGTTTTGCTGCATAACATAGGTATTTCACCTATCAATGAATAATCCTAAAATTTCCTATCAATCCTCACTGGCAGACATTAGTCAAAATTACAGAAATATGTATGCTCCTGAATAATTGGCAGAAATTCAGAATTTCAAGTTCAGTTGCCGTATCAAATCTCAATACCTAGAAGAAAATTTTTAACAAACTTTCTCCTCAAGTTTTCAATCAGAAATACTCTGTAAAGCAGTTACTTATTGAATCTACCATGATTTTGACTTGCAAATACCAAATTAAGCATAATTATTTATTAAATTTAATTGATATCTTCAAAATAATTATGTTTTATTTTAGTATTAGGTAATATCTGAACCAAGAATAGTAACAAGAAATAATTGGAAAGAGATTGAAAGGTGAATAATTATTGATGATTTATATCCTAGATAGATCAAGTATGTTACATACATATTTGCATAACATTATGAACCATCTGTTTAATTATAAAACTGGAGAAGTATATTAAGAAAAAAAAACAGGGACTCTGGGGTGGCTCAATCAGTTCAGCTCAGGTCATGAAGTGAGTTTGAGCCCTGCGTCAGGCTCTCCACTGTCAATGTGGAGCCTGCTTTGGATCCTGTGTCTTCCTTCCTCTCTCTCTCTGCCCCTCCCCCTCTCGTGCTNAAGTTGGACACTTACTCGACTGAGCCACCCAGGTGCCCCAATATATTTATTTTAAATGTTTTTTTTCCTGTAAATCTGAACCTTGATCTTTCTGTCTCTCTCATTTTTCTCTCTCTCTGTCTCTCTCTTTCTCATATAATCAGATATGATTATATATTAGGTATATAATCAGTTATTACTATTTCATAGTTAGACAATGATTCTCCTTGCCTACTATATTCCCTAAACTGACAAGTTTTTATGTATTAGGAAAATCTATTGCTAGTCATAGTGTTTTGGCAAGCACAGGTTTCTAGCAAATAGTTAACCCACGTGCCTTCTCAGAATATTAGTCTTCTCCATGTTGTCATAATAGAGCCTGTATCTTCCTCTTCATAAGTGCCTTTCATTTTGGAATTTTAAATGTCGAGACTGTAGGCCGCAGTATGGCCTCTTTTTGAGAGTACACGTGTGGACGATCATTGAGTGTATCTTTTTTATCGGTGATCTACAGATACTGTGGTCTCTGAGGCAAACATTAATGTGAATATTTACATTCCAGTATGAAGGATTTAAAGGTATCCCTGCCTCCAACTCTAAACCAACAATTACAAGTCCACAAACATATTGCTTAATAATGAGCAGGCATTAAATCAATATTCATAATTCACTGTTATTTCTGTTTCAGCCCTTGGAATGAACAGGTCATATTTCTCTGAATCATTTCCTCTTACTGATGTTCATGGACTGTCTGAGTCATGAAATAATTGCATGCATGTTTCTAGGTGAAGAACCACAGCATGTCTTTATGAAGAGACAAATAAGCATTTGTATCATGCAAACCTTTTGTCAGTATCTTTATACATTTGCATCTTGGTGGATGTGATCTGCCTTATCTTCATCTATATCCTGTCATGTCCTTTTTCTTCTTGAATGTGTGGATTTGAAATGTATACTGTAAAAGTGTATGGTTACATTTTTATGCAGATCTTTTCTCCATGGATTACTTTTGGAAAGTTTGTTTTCACTTTTACATGTACAGAATTTTTCAAAATTTATAGTTACTTTAATTTAATGAATAGGTTTTTTTTAATGCTTTCCTCGTATGGCAAAAATTACAAGGTGTATTATAAACTTGGGCATATAATCACTACTTATTATGCATACAATTTTGTCTTCTCATTTTAACTTTCATATCAGAATCTTAAGGGATTTTGAAGATTTTGTTGTGGAAACAGCATTGGTGCAAAGAGACTCAGGCATTATTGGAAGACAGGATCTATCACGCCTAGGAATTAACATAGTATTTTGCTTTGTAAATTAATTAATTCCTATTTACAACTAAACAAATAAAATTGCTTTAAATAACAACATCAATATGAATGGACTAAAAATTACATTTGAAATATTGGAATAAATCATACAAAAACAACATAATAAAGCAAAATATTATGTATGGTTTATTTATCTTATTATTATTCTGTTTTTAAGAAGTCTTCATGCCCAGCACAGAGCCCAGCATGGGCTCATTAGCCCTGAGGTCAAGACCTGAGCTGAGATCAGAAGTTGGATGCTTAATCGACTGAGGTGCCCAGGCAACCCCTGTATTTATTTTTTTAATATTTAATGGATTGAGCTCCCCACACATGCACACTGAAGGGACTTTTAAAACTTCATGAACACCTAAGCTTTCAGTCTCTACTCTTGATAATAAAAAAAATGTAGAAAACCCCATGACCTCATTTAAAGAGCACATCTGGTTGGGAAGATTCAGGATAAAAATATATTAATATGTAAATAGTAATGTACAAAGAAAAGCAATAACATAGGAGATAGCATATTTAACAGTTAACTGAATTGCCTAAGCAATAGGAAACATGGCTCTAGAGAAGAAAAAATCTGATGGGGACAAAGAAATTGCTTCCCATGGCAACAGCCCTTGCTGCCCCTTAGGACCATTATAACAAAGCTTCCCGTATAGATACCCACTTGTTCTACAATATGGTCAACCCCAAGAAAACTCTCAGTCTTTGATAATAAATATATTTTCTTTTTTTTTCTTTAAAATATTTTTAATGTTTTATTTATTTCTGAGAGAGAGAGAGAGAGAGCAGGGGAGCATTAGAGAGAGAGGGAGACACAGAATCAGAAACAGGCACCAGGCTCTGAGCTGTCAGCACTGAGCCCAGCCATGAGATCATGACCTGAGCCGAAGTCGGACGCTTAACCAACTGAGCCACCGAGGTGCTCCTGTTTCCTTCTTTTAAACTGTCCCAAACTGCTTGCTTTTCCCCTTACAGCCAGCCAAGAGCTTCCACTCTACCTGAAGACTGAGTAAAAGTCTCTTCATAATCCCAAATTCATAGAACTGCTTGTCAATCACACTCACCCTTTCTGTTTTTACTCTACATTACCTGCTCTCCTTTATACCAGCATTGAAACCCTGCTAAAACAAAAGCAATAGCAATAGAGTCCTTGTCACAGTCTATGAATAAATATTCTTTGTTAATTTTGTCTTGGACTTAGCTTTTCTTCAACAGAAATATTGGCCAATTTAATCACTTATGTTGGGTAACATTCCATTGTAAATATATACCACCACTTCTTTATCCATTCTTCAACTCATAGACACTTAGGTTGCTTCCATCATTTGTATATAGTAAATAATGGTGTAATATAACTATGGTGCATATTAGTGTTTTTGTATGCTTTGGGTTATTACCTAGTAGTGTGATTGTGATTAGTGGATTGTAGGGTACTTCTATTTTCACCTTTTTGAGGAAACTCCATACTGTTTTCCACAGTGGCTACACCAGTTTGCATTCCAACCAACAGTGCAAGAGATTTCCTTTTTCTCCACATTTTCACCAAAACTTGCTAGTTTTTGAGGTTTTTTTTTTTTATTTTAGTCATTCTGGAAGATACAAGGTGATATCTCATTGTGGTTTTGATTTCCATTTCCCTGATTATGAGTGATGTTGAGCATCTTTTCATGCATCTGTTAGCCATCTGTACATCTTCTTTGGAGCAATGTCTCTTCATGTCTTCTGCCCAATTTGTAATTGTGTTATTTGTTTTGTTTTGTTTTTGGTATTGAGTTGTGCAAATTCTTCATATATTTGGAGTAGTAACCCTTTACTGGACATGTCATTTGCAAATATCTTCTATAGATTGTCTATTTTTATTTTTGGGGGGCCTAATCTTTTTTATTTATTTATTTTTTTAGAGAAAGAAAGAGAGCACAGAAGCAGGGTAGACGGGCAAGGAGGGAGAGAAAGGGAAGGAATGAAGAGAGAGATTCTTAAGTAGGTTCCACACTTAGCACAGAGCCCGATATAGGGCTCAATCCCAGGACTCTGGGATCATGACCTGAGCTGAAATCAAGAGTCTGATGCTTAACTACTGAGCCAGGCAGGTACCTCCTGTAGGTTGTCTTTTAGTTTGTAGATTGTTTCCTTTGTTGTGCAGAATATTTTTATTTCTATATGGTCACAATCGTTTATTCATTTTGTTTACCTTGTCTCAGAAGACATCTAGAAAGATGTTGCTATGGTTGATGTCAGAGGAATTATTGCCTGTACTGTCTTCAAGGATTTTTATGGTTTCAGATTTTACATTTAGGTCTTTAGTGCATGTTGAATTTATTTTTGTGTATAGTATAAGTAGGTGGTCCAGTTTTTTTTCTTTTCCATATAGCTGAACACTTTTCCAACCACCACTTGTTGAAGAGACAGTCCTTTTCCCATTGCATATTCTGGCCTCCTTGCCAAAGATTAATTAATCATACAATCGTGGGTTAATTTATAGGCTCTCTATTCTATTTTATTAATATATATGTGTCTTTTTGTGCCAGTACCATACTGTTTTGATTACTCTAGCTTTTTATCTTGAAATCTTGAATTGTGATACCTCTAGTTTTGTTCTTTTTCAAGATTGCTTTGGCTATTTGAGAAGACCTTTTGTGGTTCCATACAAATTTTAGGATTATTTCCTCCAGTTCTTAGAAAAATACTGTTGATATTATGATAGGGATTGCATTAAATCTTAAAAAATATATATGTCTTCAGAAAGAGTGAAAATAACCAAGAAAAATGATATACTTGAAACATGCCCCTAGTTAGATTATATTTAATTAATGAATCACTGTGCATAATGTCTGTGCTTATCTGTTAATGCTTAAGAAATAAAAATGATGAGTGGGCAAGACTACAAGAAGATACAAAGAAATTACAGGAGAATTAATTGAATCAGAAATTTAGTAAAAAACAAAAGCAGGTAAAAATTTTCCAGTGGGTATGTCTTAGTATTAACATAATTTGAATTCTAGTTATTGACACTTCCAAACATTTGTAGCAGAGACAGAGACAATAGCAAAGCACCTGCTAAATTCACAAGTTAAGCAGACAGTATCATGAAAAGGCATATAGTAAATAGTACTTACATAGCATTTACCTTTCTAAAGGACTCACATATATTTATTCATTTAAACTCAACAGTCCTATGATATACCTCCATTACAGAAGAGAAAACATGTGTGAAATGGAATTTATAAAATTTAAGCAATTTATCATTTGGAAATTCTAAAAATTCTGAGATAGTTAGAATCAGTTCTATCTTTCTACACTGGAAAGAATTCTTTAATTCAATTCATTAAATGTGTGTCCAAGGATACTCTTTTTACCTCTTACATTTACCTCTTACATTGTTCTGCCCCAGAGTGCCTCAACTTTACCATAATTGTCTGGTTATTTACAATGAAATACTGTTCAGCCTTTCTGCTTTACACGACCCTAATTAGAAATAACCTATTAAAAAAAATAGAATATCACTTCCTTTTTTATTGGATTATTATAAAGCTTAAGATATATCTATAGATATAGATATATAAAATTCATCTCTTATATATATTCTTTCTCCATCTCTTACTATATATATATTTCCTTCTCTTAATACGTGTCATATATAAGTATATATATATGTATGTTTATATATATTTATATATATCTGTATTTCTCTTTATATAATCTCTCTATATTTATAAGACAGAGAAACAGGAAGGAGAGAGAATATAAGGATATGTATAACATATTCTCTACATATAATACTTATATGTAGGTAGTTAAGTAAAGAGAGAAAGATAGAGGGAGATAAGGATAGTTGTAGAGAGATAGGGATATATTTATTTATGGCACCTCAAACAAACCACAAGTAAATGACACAAGTCATAGTTACTTGGAAATCATTTGGTACTTTATTGACAAACTATGAAAACACACTATCTTTGAGAACTGTCAGCATTGGTTCTGTATATATTAGCAGCAAGACATTAATAAGAAAATGCTGAGTATATTATTCACAGCAATAACTAGGAACACTACTTCACAAAACTTTTGTGATATTGTCCATGGGGAGAGGGAAGAAAACTCAAGATCAGGAGTTATTAGAACTGGAAGTATGACTTAAAGTAGGTCTTTCAAAGTGAAGACTTTATTGGGATCGAGACTGGATTGTGCTACAATAGTCCAGAACTGATGGAAACAGCAAAGTGAAGATTTTGAGGAAATTCAAAGAATTGCAGGAACCAAGTTGTGCGTTGATGCTTTCCATTGAAGAGATGGTGGGTCTTCTGGAAAGTTCCCACAATGAATGTTCAAACTGTTGCATCCAGCAAGAATAAAGAAATAATAATGAAAACAGTGGAGGAGCAAAATCATGTTCATATAGACAAGTAAAGATGATTCTGATTCTCAGTATCTAGGGAGAGTGTGAGGGTAGAAAGGTTTAAAATTCACAGTTTAAAGTCATATAGAAGAGATAGACAGAGGAATAAGTAATTTTAATCAAACTATGTGTATAGTGTGGTATAGTACTAGATAAAGCTTCATCAAAGACTAGAAAGATAGATTATAAAAAAATCTCTTAAAGAATGCAATAGTTTGAATTTCCAATTGAAATCCAACTGTATTTTCACCTTACTGAATTATTTTAGAATGTTTTTATAGCTGAGAGTCTGATCAGTATATATGATTATGAGCTGTCTCCTTCTTGAGTATTTTTGGCGATTTATTTTCCTGCCCTGACTTTATATCTAACTCTTAAATCTTATTAATAGGGGAATCTGTGTCATGTCACCTTTACCTATATTGGAGAAATATAACAATCCTGCCTACAAAAAGATGCCTCAGTACCAATACAGAAGAGAGGGGAGAACACAAACTATTGTAAGCAAACATTAACAGTTATATGTGTGTAAGGAAGCATGGAAGTGATTATGAAGTTAGCACAAAATCCCACATATTTTATATAACAAAACAACAGAAAGAATAGTAAGTTCTTTTATCTTCCTAATAGACAAATGATTGCGCCTTGTGGCAGTCTCCCATTTATCTCATGAGAGACCCCTGAGATAATTCTAGAGGTATGTCCTTACATATGTAGAGGTTATGTGGCCTGAATTTTGGAGGTGTCTCTACATTGTAAAAACTAGTGATGGGGTTAGAGGAATTAATCTCTATTCCAAGATTAGAGTATGAGCTTGGATTCACTCTGCCTCCAAGACAACATTAAAGAAAAGAAAGAAGGGGAAATTGTATGCCCGCCTTTGTCTTTTAAAAATGGAGAGTCATTTTCATTGATTTTATACCTATGATTTATTTCTAAGTTACTCTCAGATGTCATCTGAATGTACAATAAAACATTCAAAATAAATTTAACTAGCTCTGTGCTCCTTCCCCTGTGCCCTTGCTTGTTCTGTTATGGATTCCCTGTATATCTGTTCTAAGATATTATTATTGATAGGAGAGCATAAGAAGGAAGTAATGATAGAATCAGCAGAGGGCTATTCAATGCAAATCTATGCAAGGAAGAAATGTGATAACTTGATGACTTAATTTTGACCAATTCTTTGCAAGGCAAAGTTAATTTGCAGTTTTTCACCAAGACATGGTTGTACAGTACTTTCATTATTCTGTGCCCCTTTAAGTCCTAGCTAGAATTTCTCAGCAGTTGATAAGTCATTTCAGGTATTTAAAAATGCTTTTGATCCTCCCCATTCTTAGATGAAGCCATGGAACATTGAAATGATCTATTTATGTTACTTTGCCAGGCAATGGCCAATAGTGTTTCTTTTTCATTTTTGTTTAATTTTTTCTCATTGCAGTAGGTGGCAAATTGCTAGGCATTCCAGATGCATCTTTTTATCAACATCTGCAGCAAACACCTGTGAAGTCTAAAGATGCTGCTTATTGAGTGTATGATTTACTAACTCGAAATATAATAATAAAGCTTTAGTATAGTGTCCTTATGATGTTAAAAACTCAAGCCCTATATTCTATTAATAGTAATGCTTTAGTAGACTCGTTATCATTAAATTTTAAGAAATGATGATAAGTAAAAATATGAGTTGTATATTTCAAATAACTCAAAATTTAACACGTCAAAAGCAAGTGGGCTACATATAAAATACAATTTCTTCAAAAATCAAAAAGACCAAATATAATCAGCTCTTTAACTTGGGAATTCAGGGCGGGATGTGTAACAGCTTTGGGCTGTAGAGACCTGGGAAAAACACGCAGCCTTTTTAATGCATAATTACACAAAAGCTTATTTGCAAAAAATAATCATTTGAGGATTGGTAGGTTAATATGTTTAGCGAAAATAATCAGTGCTGAACATGTGGGACTTTAGAAATTAGACTCTCTTAAACTTTTTAAGCCAAATATCAGCTCCTTATAATGAGTACATAGCATGGATTCCAAATATTAATGATAGTTTTCTATCTTCTGGAAAAGATTGAAGTGCTTTATAATACATGTGTTGCTTAATCAGTGGATCAGACTATAGTCAACAAAGTGGCTATTATAAGAAAGGGATGTTGGTGTATAAAGTTTTAATCCTAACATATGTTTTGAGCTTTGAATTTATTTCTTAGATAATTGTAATTGTCTGTGTTTTGCAGCCAACTGTTGTCACCAGGATATCAGAATGAGAGTTGTGGGTCACCCCATACCCTATTGAACTCGGCATTCTTTCCCTGAAAACAGCAGTAGGAGGTATTTTTGGTGGGAAGATTATTTTTTTTAATGCTTATTTATTTTTGAGAGAGAGAAAGAGAGACAGAAGGCAAGCAAGGGAGGTACAGAGAGAGAAGGAAAAACAGAATCTGAAGCAGGCTCCAAGCTCTGAGGCTTTCAGCACAGAGCCTGACGCAGAGCTCAAACTCACAAACTGCAAGGTCATGACATAAGCTGAAGTCAGATGCTTAACCTACTGAGCTACCCAGGTACCCTGGGTAGGACTATTTTTACCTGCAACAGTACATGATAAACAAAAAATATTTAAATGCTGTATATGTATACACGTATGTGCACGTATAGACAAACACACATGTGACATACATTTTAAACAAAATGGGAGAACATAGAATTAAATACTAAACTGTCCTTTCTACCTTCTCACATGCAAACTTCAGTAGCAGGCCCTAAAGCTAGATATTTTAAATGATTTTTTTCTTTTTAATTTTCTTTTGTGGCTAACTCAATAACTCTAATATAATTATGTTCCTATTTCTTGATTTGCCAAAGTCAGTATCTATCTATAGGTTCGTTCTGATGTAATATAAATAGTGAGGTCACTTATCATAGTCACAAGTACTTTCACTCTTTTGTCAGTTTTAACTGACATTATTTTCCTTATTGGTTATGTTTATAACTTTAGAAAAGTTATTCAAAATTGTTTCTTTAATAAAACTTAAATAATATCTCAC
Source organism: Crocuta crocuta (assembly GCF_008692635.1). Lineage (NCBI taxonomy): Eukaryota > Metazoa > Chordata > Mammalia > Carnivora > Hyaenidae > Crocuta > Crocuta crocuta. The sequence goes on from NW_027526945.1 coordinate 13,157, forward strand.
TTCACACAACATGTGTATGTACACACACACATATAATGTGCGTTATTTATATGTAGATCATTTTATTTATTTTATTCTATGTATTTTTTTGTTGCTTTTTTAATTTGGTTTTTTAATTTATATCCAATTTAGTTAACATATGGTGCAACAATGATTTCAGGAGTAGATTCCTTGATGCCCGTTACCCATTTAGGCCATCCCCCCTCCCACACCCCCTACAGTAACCCTCTGTTTGTTCTCCGTGTTTAAGAGTCTCATGTTTTGTACCCCTCCCTTTTATATTATTTTTGCTTCCCTTACCTTATGTTCATCTGTTTTGTATCTTAAAATCATCATATGAGTGAAGTTATATGACATTTGTCTTTCTCTGACTGACCAATTTTGCTTAGCATAATACTCTCTAGTTCCATCCATATAGTTGCAAATGAAAAGATTTCATTCTTTTTCATTGCTGAGTAAACTCCACTGTATATGTATACCACATCTTCTTTATTCATTCATCGATGGACATTTGGGCTTTTTCCATATTTTGGCTATTGTTGATAGAGCTGCTATAAACATTGGGGTGTGTGTGCCCCTTCAAAACACCATATCTGTATCTCTTGGATAAAAACCTAGCACAGCCATTGCTGGGTTGGAGGGCAGTTCTATTGTTAATTTTTTTTAGGAAGCTCCATACTGTTTCCAGAGTGGCTGCACCAGTTTGCATTCCCACCAGCAGTGCAGAAATCTTATTTCTCCACATCCTCACCAACATCTGTTGTTGCCTGAGTTGTTAATGTTAGCTGTTCTGACAGGTGCGAGGTGATAATGTGGTTTTGATTTGTATTTCCCTGATGATGAGTGATGCTAAGCATTTTTAATGTGTCAGTTGGCCATCTGTATGTCTTCTTTGTAGAAGTGTCTGTGTCTTTTGCCCATTTCTTCACTGGATTATTTGTGTTTTGGATGTTGAGTTTGATAAGTTCTTTATAGATTTTGGACACTAACCCTTTATCTGATATGTTGTTTGCAAATATTGTCTCCCATTCTGTTGGTTGCCTTTTAGTTTTGCTGATTGTTTCCTTCGCTGTGCAGGAGCTTTTTATTTTGATGGGATCCCAATAGTTTATTTTTGCTTTTCTTTCCCTTGCCTCCAGAGATGTGTTGAGTAAGATGTTGCCATGGCTGAGGTCAAAGACATTTTTGCCTGCTTTCTCCTCAAGGATTTTGATAGCTTCCTGTGTTATATTTAAGTCTTTCATCTATTTTGAGTTTATTTTCGTGTATGGTGTAAGAAAGTGGTCTAGGTTCATTTTTCTACATGTTACTGTCCGGTTTTCCCAGCACCACTTGCTAAAGAGACCGTCTTTATTCCATTAGATATTCTTTCCTGCTTTGTCAAAGATTAGTTGGCCATATGTTTGTGGGTCTATTTCTGGGTTCTCTATTCTGTTCCATTGATCTGGGTGTCTGTTTTTGTGCCAGTACTGTACTGTCTTGATGACTACAGCTTTGTAGTACATCTTGAAGTCAGTCCAGGATTGTGATGCCTCCTTCTTTGGTTTTCTTTTTCAAGATTACTTTGGCTATTTGGGGTCTTCTCTGGTTTCATAGAAATTTTAGGATTGTTTGTTCTAGCTCTGTGAAGAATGCTGGTGTTACTTTGATTGGCATTACATGGAATATGTAGATTGCTTTGTGTAGTATTGATATTTTAACAATATTTGTTTTCCTATCCAGGAGCATGGAATGTTTTCTGTTTTTTGGTGTGTGTGTGTGTGTGTGTGTCTGTGTGTATGTGTATGTGTGTTCTTCAATGTCTTTTATAAGCTTTCTATAGATTTTCAGTGTACAGATTTTTCACCTCTTTGGTTAAATTTATTCCTAGGTACTTTATTGGTTTTGGTGCGATGGTAAATGGGACTGATTCCTTGATTACTCTTTCTGTTGCTTCATTGTTGGTGTATAGGAATGCAACCGAATTCTGTGCATTGATTTTATATCCTGCCACTTTGCTGAATTGATGGATAAGTTCTAACAATTTTTTGGTGGAATCTTTTGGGTTTTCCATATAGTGTATCATTTCATCTGTGAAGAGTGAAAGTTTGAACTCCTGTCTGATTTTGATGCCTTTTATTTCTCTGTGTTGTCTCATTGCTGAGGCTAAGCCTTCTAATACTATGTTGAATAACAGTGGCTAGAGTGAACATCCCTGTCTTGTTCCTGACATTAGGAGGAAAGCTCTCTATTTTTCTCCATTGAGGATGATATTAGCCATGGGTCTTCCATATATGGGTTTTATGATCTCGAGATATGGTCCTTTTGTCTCTACTTTCTTGAGGGATTTTTTTTTTTTTATCAAGAAAGGATGCTATATTTTGTTAACTGCATTCTCTGCATCTATTGAGAGCATCATGTGCTTCTTGTCCTTTCTTTTATTGATATGATGAATCACATTGATTGTTTTTTGGATATTGAACTAGCCCTGCATCTCAGGTGTAAATCCCACTTGGTTGTGGTGAATAATTTTTTTTTATGTACTGTAGAATCTGGTTGGCTAATACTTCTTTGAGGATTTTTGCATCCATGTTCATCAGGGAAATTGGTCTATAGTCTCCTTTTTAGTGGGGTCTTTGGTTCTGGAATCAAGGTAATGCTGGCTTCATCGAAAGAGTTTGAAAGTTTTCCTTCCACTTCTATTTTTGGAACAGTTTCAAGAGAATAGGGGTTAACTCTTTTTTAAATGTTTGGTAGAATTCCCCTGGAAAGCCATCTGGTCCTGGACTCTTGTTTTTTATGAGATTTTTGATTACTAATTCAATTTCATTACTGGTTTTGAGTACATTCAAATGTTTTATTTCTTCCTGTCTCAGTTTTGTTAGTTTATATGTTTCTAGGAATTTGTCCATTTCTTGTGTAGTGCGCATTTTATTGGTGTACAATTGCTTATAATATTATCTTATTATTGTTTTTATTTCTGCTGTGTTGGTTGTGATACCTCCCTTTCATTCTTGATTTTATTTATGTGAGTCCTTCCCTTTTTCTTTTTGATCAAACTGGCTAGGGGTTTATCAATTTTGTTAAATCTTTCAAAGAACCAGCTTTCGGTTTCATTGATCTGTTCTACTGGTTTTTTGGTTTCTATAGCCTTGATTTCAGCTCTAATCTTTATATTTCCTTTCTTCTGCTGGTTTTCGGTTTTATTTGCTGTTCTTTTTCCAGCTCTTTAAGGTGTAAGTTTAGGTTATATATCTGAGACCTTTCTTCCCTTTTTAGAAAGGCCTTCATTGCTATGTACTTCCCTCTTATGACTGCCTTTGCTGTGTCCCAGAGGTTTTGGGCTNTTCCCTTTTTCTTTTTGATCAAACTGGCTAGGGGTTTATCAATTTTGTTAAATCTTTCAAAGAACCAGCTTTCGGTTTCATTGATCTGTTCTACTGGTTTTTTGGTTTCTATAGCCTTGATTTCAGCTCTAATCTTTATATTTCCTTTCTTCTGCTGGTTTTGGGTTTTATTTGCTGTTCTTTTTCCAGCTCTTTAAGGTGTAAGTTTAGGTTATATATCTGAGACCTTTCTTCCCTTTTTAGAAAGGCCTTCATTGCTATGTACTTCCCTCTTATGACTGCCTTTGCTGTGTCCCAGAGGTTTTGGGCTGTGGTGTTATCATTTTCATTGACTTCCATATACTTTTTAATTTCCTCTTTAACTTCTTGGTTAGCCCATTCATTCTTTAGTAGTATGGTCTTTAGTCTCCAAGTATTTGTTATTTTTCTAAGTTTTTTCTTGTGGTTGATTTTCGATTGTTGTGGTATGAAAATATGCACGGTATGATCTCAATCTTTTTGTACTTTTTGAGGGCTGATTTGTGTCCCAGTATGTGATCCATTCTGGAGAACATCCCATGTGCACTTCACCCATGTGAAGAGTGTATATTCTGCTGCTTTAAGATGAAATATTCTGAATCTATCTCTTAAGTCAATCTGGTCCAGTGTGTCATTCAGAGTCATTATTTACTTGTTGATTTTCTGATTAGATGATCTGTCCATTGCTGTCAGTGAGGTATTGAAGTCCTCTCCTATTATGGTATTATTATCAATGAGTTTCTTTAGGTTTGTGATTAATTGATTTATATATTTGTGTGTTACCACATTTGGAGCATAAACATTTACAATTGTTAGGTCTTCTTGATGGATAGACCCTTTAATTATGAAATAATGCCCTTCTTCAGCTCTTCTGACAGTCTTTATTTTAAAGTCTAGATTGTCTTCTATAAGTATGGTTACTCCAGCTTTCTTTTGTCAACCATTAGCATGATAGATGGTTCTCCTTCCCCTTATTTTCAATCTGAAGGTGTCTTTAGGTCTAAAGGAGGTTTCTTGTAAAGAGCATATAGACGGAGCTTATTTTCTTATCCATTCTGTTGCCCTGTGTCTTTTGAATGGAGCAGTTAGTCTATAGATGTTTAGAGTGAGTACTGAAAGATATACATTTATTGCCATTATGATTCTTGTAGAGTTTGAGTGTCTGGTGGTGCTCTCTGGTCCTTTCTAATCTTTTGTTGCTTTTGTTATTTGTTTATCTATTTGTTTGTCTTTTTTCCCCTCAGAGTCTTCCCCCTTAGAATTTCTTGCAGGGCTAGTTTAGTAGTCACAAACTCTTAGAATTTCTGTTTGTCTGAGAAACTTTTAATCTCTCCTCCTATTTTGAATGACAACCATGCTGGATAAAGAATTCTTGGTTACATATTATTCCTATTCAGCACATTGAATATATCCTGTCATTCCTTTCTGGCCTGCCAAGTTTCTGTGGATAGGTCTGCTGCAAACCTGATCCATCTTCCCTTGTAGGNCATTCTGGAGAACATCCCATGTGCACTTCACCCATGTGAAGAGTGTATATTCTGCTGCTTTAAGATGAAATATTCTGAATCTATCTCTTAAGTCAATCTGGTCCAGTGTGTCATTCAGAGTCATTATTTACTTGTTGATTTTCTGATTAGATGATCTGTCCATTGCTGTCAGTGAGGTATTGAAGTCCTCTCCTATTATGGTATTATTATCAATGAGTTTCTTTAGGTTTGTGATTAATTGATTTATATATTTGTGTGTTACCACATTTGGAGCATAAACATTTACAATTGTTAGGTCTTCTTGATGGATAGACCCTTTAATTATGAAATAATGCCCTTCTTCAGCTCTTCTGACAGTCTTTATTTTAAAGTCTAGATTGTCTTCTATAAGTATGGTTACTCCAGCTTTCTTTTGTCAACCATTAGCATGATAGATGGTTCTCCTTCCCCTTATTTTCAATCTGAAGGTGTCTTTAGGTCTAAAGGAGGTTTCTTGTAAAGAGCATATAGACGGAGCTTATTTTCTTATCCATTCTGTTGCCCTGTGTCTTTTGAATGGAGCAGTTAGTCTATAGATGTTTAGAGTGAGTACTGAAAGATATACATTTATTGCCATTATGATTCTTGTAGAGTTTGAGTGTCTGGTGGTGCTCTCTGGTCCTTTCTAATCTTTTGTTGCTTTTGTTATTTGTTTATCTATTTGTTTGTCTTTTTTCCCCTCAGAGTCTTCCCCCTTAGAATTTCTTGCAGGGCTAGTTTAGTAGTCACAAACTCTTAGAATTTCTGTTTGTCTGAGAAACTTTTAATCTCTCCTCCTATTTTGAATGACAACCATGCTGGATAAAGAATTCTTGGTTACATATTATTCCTATTCAGCACATTGAATATATCCTGTCATTCCTTTCTGGCCTGCCAAGTTTCTGTGGATAGGTCTGCTGCAAACCTGATCCATCTTCCCTTGTAGGTTAAGGATGTTTTTTCCCTTACTGCTTTAATGATCCTTTCCTTGCTTGAGTATTTTATGAATTTGACTATGATATACCTTGTTGATCATCAGTTTTTATTGACTCTAATGGAAGTTTCCCGTGCTTTCTGTATTTGGATGTCTGTGTCTTTCCCGAGGTTAGGAAAGCTTTTTGCTATGATTTGCTCACATACCACTTCTACCCTTTTTCTTTCTCTTCATCTTATAGGACCCTTATAATTCTGATGTTGTTTCTTTTTAATGAGTCACCAACTTCTTTAATTCTTAAATTGTGCTCTTTTGCCTTAGTCTCCCTCTTTTTTTGTGTGTCATTATTCTCCATTAGTTTGTCCTCTATATTGCTGATTCACTGCTCTGTCTCATCCATCTTTGCCTCCATGGCATCCATTCGAGATTGCAGCTCAGTTATAACACTTTTTATTTCATCCTGACTAGATTTTAATTCGTTTATCTCCACAGAAAGGGATTCTAATCTATTTTCGACCCCAGCTAATATTCTTATTATCGAAATGCTGAATTCTTGTTCAGACATCTTGCTTATGTCTGTGTTGTTTGAGTCCCTGGCTGTCGTTTCTTCCTGCTCTTTCTTTTGGGGTAAATTCCTTCACTGCATCATTTTGAAGGAAGAAAAGGAATTAACGAGGTTAAAATAAAATTAAAATTAAAAAATTAAAAACAACACGCACAAAAACAACACACACACACAGTCACATGCACACACACTCAAAATCGAATAAATGAGGCTAGATCCTACGTGTGTTTTAGTCTGGTTGTTAAAAGGAGCTTGATAGATCAGAGAGAAAAGGGAAAAAGATAAAAAAAAAAGTAAAAAGGAAAACATTTCAAAATTTGAAAAAATGAATACACTGAAATAGAATACAAAGAAATGATGGAAGTAAAATAGAATTTTTAAAATTTACAAAAAAGTTTAAAAATATAGTAGAAAAAATTAAAGAAAATATTTTAATAAAAATCGAAAATAAAAATATTTTTTCTTTCTGTATTCAAGAAAAAGAAAAGGAAAAAAAGAAAATTGAATAGATGGATCAGTGAACAGACTGAAATATTACTGAAATTACATCGTTTTCCCCTAAAAGTCAAATTGTGAAGCTCTTTATAGTCTGTAAACTAAGCAGGTGGAGAGAGACTTGTTCCTGAAGAGCGAGGTTTGCTCACTTGGGTGGGGCTTAGTGTAATGGCTCCTTCTCCACTAGAGGGCGCTCTTAGCATACTGGGGTAAATTGTCGGTCTTGTAAGTGTGTGCGCATGCGAGGGAGGGGTGAAAATGGCCACACCCAGCTACTCAGTCTCTAGTATCAGAGCTATGTTCTGCCCAATCAGCAATTGAGCATCCAGTCCTTCTCAGGCTTCTGTCCCTGGCTTTTACACTGTGCATGAACAAGCTCTCAGGTTGCCAGGTGGCACCTCCCTCCTGAGTTTTATCTAAGATGCGACTGTGTTTCTGGGTGTCTCACTTCTGAGGGAATGTGTCTTTGACCCGTTTTGACCGTCTGTGGGAGCAATGAACGGCCAGATTCCGGCTGGGCCCAAGAATGTTAGTGGGTCCGTGCTGCTGCTGATGCCTAGAGATGCAGCCAGGTGCCATACCACCCCAGAAAAAGTTCACACAATCACATAGCAGCAGCATTTCAGGGATTATGGAAAATCACAACACACACCTGGCACCAGGCCTCACCCTTAACAAGCTTGTTCCAGCACCAGTGAAACTGTTTGTCCTCTGGGTCTTCCGGAACCTTTGGCTCTGGGGTAGCCACGCAGCCTCTACCAAATACCTTCCCAGCAGGGGAACTGCGTCTCCCGTGTGGCCCAAGGACCCCGGACTTCACTCCGATCCTGGGGATTCGCCCTTCCCACCAGAGCACCGCCAGGTATGGAGCTGCAGAGTTTCAGACTCTGCATTCCCCCTGTTTTTAGAGTCTTAATGGAATTTAGACTCTCTTTTCTACGCTTTCCTTCAGCCCCTGCAGCTGTTTCCACTTTTCCACTTTCTCTCCAGCTGCTTTTGGTGGGGGGATCTTTTCCCGCACTCTCCCCCACCCATTCCTATCCTCTCTCTGCAAGCAGAGAGGTGTCTCTCTTCACCTCTCCGTGCTGTGTACCTGCTGAGTTCTGTGGTTCAGGTTGTGCAGATTGTTGTGTTAATCCTCAAATCAGTTTTATAGGTGTGCAGGATGATTTAGTGTTGATCTGGCTGTATTTCATGGACACGAGACACAAAAAAAGCTTCTGTGCAGTGCTGCCATCTTCAATCCCTCCCATTTATTTTTTATTTTATTTATTTATTTATCTTATTTTAGAGAAAGTGACAGAGGGACAGAAAGAAAGGGGGGAGGAGGGAGGGAGGGAGAGAGAGAGAGAGAGAGAGAGAGAATCCCAATCAGGCTCCATTCTCAGGAGGTCCAGGCAAGACTTGATCCCACAACCTGGGATCATGACCTGAGCCTAAATTAAGAGTTGGACAGTCAACTAACTAAGTCATCCAAGCATCCCTTATATATACCTAATTTTATATAAAATGAGAATTTAGCATCTCTACAATTTCCTCTGTCTCCCCTCTTCCTTCTATTTCATAATTGCTATCAGTTATAACTTTGATTTTGGATTCTTTTTAAAAGTTTTTTTTAGGTTTATTTATTTTGACAGATACAGATTTAAAAAAAAAAGCATGAGTAGGTGAGGGGAAGAGAGAGAGAGAAAGGGAAAGGGAGGGAGAGAGAGAACCTCAACCTGCTTCTGCACTGGCAGTGCAGACCCTGACACAGGGCTCAAACTCACAAACCAAGAGATCAGGGCCTGTGCTGAAGTTGGGCATTCAAACAACTGAGCCACCCAAGTACCCTTGCTTTTGCATTCTTAAGCTTTACAACATGTATGTTGCCTTCCAACCATAATTTAATCATTGCTAATTTGTATACATGTTAAATCTACAGGTTGAAAAAAGGCGATGAATAATGTTTACAATGTTGTAATTATGTTACTCTGGCTCATTGTAGATCTAAGTACTGCTATTGGATCTTTCAAAAGAAATAAATATTAATCTGCATTATCAAACTAAACCACTCCAAGGGGATTTCAAGTGTGAAGCATTAATTAGTCACCTTTCTTTCACCTTCATCAATGGTTAAGAATCATGGTAAATTTTAGTGTTCTCAATAATTGAATCCAAATGTTCTTAATGGTTTGTCATTTGTTTGAAATTATTTTATTCTTCCTGAAGCTTCTTTTTATTCCCCCCTCATTTTATAATAGCAAATATCTTTGTCATCTAAGGTTATTTATTCTTTTAATCAGACTACATGTTACTTTGATACTTACTGTCTTTTTTTAAGCCACTCATCCTGGAGCGCTCTCACCTCCAGCTGGAATATGGTCTAGACAAGCCCCCCAGCTGTACTATGATGACTTTTCTGAGCATACTCCTTTGTTAAGAACACTATATTTTGTAGCTAATGTTTTTCTCATTCTTGGATTATTTTTTATTTCATGGTATTGCTTCTTCATCTGCTTTATCTTTCCCTCAGAAAATATGTATAAGATGGGAAAAAATTAAGCCCTTGAATTATTAACCTGTTTTGATTCTACCATCCCACTCAAAATGGATATCACAGGGACAAATAGAAAAGTTATTAGAAGTAAGAAATTTGAAGCCAGAGGCTGCTACTTACATTGAGCACTTCTCCTCCTGACCTCAAGAAAGTTACTATCTCCTCTGTGCTTTTAAGTCCTCATCCAAAATGCAGGATAATTAATGCTATCTTACTGCCAGGATTAAATCAGGTAGTACATGTAGAGTTCTTAGAAAAAAAGCCTGGCATGTATGAGATCATATACTTATTAGCACATATAGGTATCAAGTTCTAATTATCTCTCAAAATGGAAAAGCCAGTTATTTTGTTGTCTGATACATGGTTCTGTTAATGAAAATCTGATCAGTCTGCCTCTTATTCTTTCGAGGTGACCTATTTTCTTTGTTTTCTCATATTAAACTTTTTAGTGTGTGTGTGTGTGTGTGTGTGTGTGTGTGTGTGAGACTGGGTGTGGAGATTTAGTTCTTCATGATACTTAGCATTCAATGTACCTGTTATAGATTTGTGTTGTTTCTTTGGAAAATATTCTTCTATTATTCTAAGACTTTATTCTTGGGGTTTTTTTCCCCCCTCCCATTTTCTCTCTGTTTCTGTCCAAATACAGAGTAGTTTTTTGTTGTTGCTATTCTTCTTAACTAAAGATGTACCTAATAGTAAATAAGGAGGGTGAGATGAAACTTTTTGAAGGTGATGGACATGTTTATGGCATAGATTGTGGTAATATTCTTGCAAGTAGATACTTATTTTCAAAACTCATAAAGTTGTATACATTAAATATGTACTTTTTTGTATGACAATCATACCTCAGTAAAATGATACATATTAATGTATCTTCCTCATAGATCTGTTCTAATGCCTACTTAATTTCTTTCTAGTTAATTGAAACATTAACCAAAATTTAAAAATTATATATATTGGTTTAAGAACTCGAAGATCTATTGAAACACATGCTGCGTTGCATGTACTTCCCTATACTTCGGGGATACAGCTATGCTCAAGATAAATGAAAATCCAGCTCCTGTGAATCTAACATTCTACTTATGATTGATCAGTGATCAGTGATAAATACTGTGAAGACAATAAAACCAAAATTATATTTGAGAGTGACTGAGTATTTCCTACTCTTTATGTTTGATGTATTGAATATTTTCTCATATTAGAAAATTTTCTTGAAGCACGTGGGTGGCTCAGTTGGTTAAGTGCTGGACTCTTTTTTTTTAATGTTTTATTTATTTCAGAGAATGAGAGAGGGCGTGTGTGTGAGCAGGGTAGGGGCAGAGAGAGAGGGAGACAGAATCTGAAGCAGGCTCCAGACTCTGAGCTGTCAGCACAGAGCCCAATATGGGGCTCGAACCCACGAACCGTGCGATCATGACCTGAGCCGAAGTCGGACACTTAACCGACTGAGCCACCCAGGCATCTAATTTCTCATATTAGAAAATTTTCTTGGGGCACCTGGGTGGCTCAGTTGGTTAAGTGTTGGACTCTTGATTTCAGCTCAGGTCATGATCTCATGACTTATGAGAGCCCTGCATCTGACTCTGTGCTGACAGTGCAGAGCCTGCTTGGGATTCTCTCTCTCTGTCTCTCTCTACCCCTCCCACGTATACTCACATACACACACACACACACACACACACACACAACTCTCTCTGTCCCTCTCAAAATAAATAAATCAAAATAAACAAATAAATAATCATAAAAAACACAATAAAACAGAAAATTTTCTTAACCGTTGCTGTGATCCCTTTATAGTATTTCATCCTATAGTCCTGTGGTTTTCCCAGGGTCTCTTCTGCCCTCAGGGGGTATTTCTCAATATCTTCAGACATTTGTGATTGTTATGACAGGGGAGCTACTGTCATTGAATAGGTAGAGGTCAATGATGCTGCTAAACTTCCTATTTGCCCAGGATAGCTGCAGTAGCAAATGGTTCCCTGGCCCTAAGTATTAGCAATATTGAAGTTGAGAAACCTTACTATACACAGAGTGTAAATTAAAAAAAAAATTTTTTTTAATTCTTCTTTCCTTGAATTTGCTAGGAAGGAGTTTTTCTTATTTTTTTGTTTTCTCCCATGGACCTGGGCATCAATTAACATAACACTCTTGGCTTTTCTCTTCATTTTCTTAAAACTTTTCCTCTCTATTAGAAGTGACTTTCTTGCCTGGTAAATTTGCTGGCAAAGCTGGACATGTAGAACTCTATTTTTAACTTCATTATACACTTGAAGGGGTACTTTCAATTCCAGGGGGTAATAAAGGCCCCAATAATTTTGGTGCTACAGTCACAAACAACCTGCAGCTGGTGCATAGGCAAGATACTTTAAAGAAGTAAACAGTGAACTTTCTACAAAGAACAGATGGAAATTAAAGTTTCTGATAAAATTAGCACAGGGGAGTTTAACCTTTGCTTTACTATCCACAAGAGTATTTCCTTGGCAGTGTGCAGCATGCATGGTCTAAGGTAGTTTTATTTATTTATTGCATTTTATTTTTCATGTGTAATTAGTTGCTTTTAATTTCTGAATCATGGACAAGCAATGTTAAGCCTTAGCCCCAGTGATACCTGTGTTCTGGTCAGAGGGTGTTCTAATAGAGGCAGCGCTGCAGCATGGAGCAGCAGGAAAGGCAGAGATTCCCCTCCTTCCCTTCTGTCTCGGGTCCTCAGAAAAGGTTCAGGCATCTGAGGGCTGTAGCAGATGCTGAGCATTTTAGCTTCTACTCGGAAACACCACACATACTCCCCTCAACAAAGTGATGTGATTTGTTCGTGGGAACATTAGGTCCATGACCTTCCTTGAAGTGTCCCTAATCAGCAAAGGGTAAAACCAAAGTTATTCAAGACAGTGGCAGAAATACATGCCATGATGAACAAAATTGGCACATGTTGCTATTTGTTTACCTTAACACCTTTGAATCAAACTAATATTCAGTCTCAAACTCTTCATTTGTTTCTGGATCCTGACTAGTGGCTTAGAACACAGAGACTTTTTAAAGTTTATTTATTCTGAGAGAGAGAGAGTACAAGTGGAGGAAGGACAGAGAGAGAAGAAAAGAGAATCCCAAACAGGCTTCATACTGTCAGCACAGAGACTGACACAGGGCTTAAACCCACAAACTTTGGGATCATGATCTGAAGTGAAATCAAGAGTTGCACGCTCAACTTACTGAGCTATCCAGGTGTCAATGGTAGACTTAAAAAGAGAGAGAGGGAAAGAGAGAGAGAGAGATCTATTTTAGTAACTTTCAAAAAATCCATGCTTACATTTTCTTGAGCAGACTCCCAAAACTATGCCAAGAATTCTGTGTGTGTGTGTTTGTGTGTGTGTGTGTGTGTGTGGGGGGTGTAGTGAACCAGCTACACAGCAATGGAAAGTAAAAGAAAATTCATAAAAGGCATCAGTCTAAAAAAATCTGATCGTCAACAACACTTATCTTTTGCTCTGGGATTTTGGTTGATTTTTACGTTCCAGTCATTTGGTTATTTGTTAATAGACTTGTTCTGCACCTTCAGCCTAATCAGCCTCAATTCATAACAGACATTGAACCCTGAGCTACACCTCTGTGTACTGCACTTCCCAGGTGTTCTTGGCTCCTGGGTTCCTGTTAGGTTCAGGCAGCTGAGAGGCTTGGGGGAAGGTTTAGAGGGAAGACAGAAAGCATGGATGCCTTTCCTTCTCTTGTTACTACTGGTAGTGTGTCTGGCAGTGGTTGTATATCCCTTATGTTCTGGTCCTTTCTGGGAAGCTGCTGTTAGAGCTTATGCTTGGCAGCCCATTATAGCTGTTTCTCCCACAGTAGATCCCCAGAAACTGTGCAATTAAAGGAAGGAAATCTATATTTTCTTAATTTTAAATTATCTAGTCTTCTCACTGTGGGGAAAATGCTCTATCCACACTACCTCCATAATAAAGGAAAATATTGTCAAAGAAATCCGTATTTTCCTGTCCGCTAATATAAAGTCTTCTATTAAATATAGAAATGCTTCTGCACATGCTCATAGCTGCCATTAAAAATAAAATTTACAGAAGAGTTGAATGCAGTGTTTTAGATTTAATGACTCTAATGTGTCACTCTCATCACTAAGCAAGTAAATTAACATCAGTAACTCTTTCTTCTGGTAATATTTCTTCCCCGCAGATTTTTTAATAATAAAATATGGACTCCCTTACTCTGTTGCCTATATGTATCTAACAACATCCTTCTTTAAACTCTCTTCCTCACTCTTTATACTTTTACTACACCCCACTTCGGTTTCTTGAGCAAACCAAGCTCATTCCTACCTGAGGGTCTGCATTCCTGGTTTTTGCTGTTCTTGCAACTGCTTGCCCTGATTCTTCATATGGCTGCTGTCTTCTCATTATTTATGAATCAATTCAAATGTTACCTCATCAAAGGCTTTTCCTAGCATATTGATAGTAATGAAAGTTTTACTGCCAAGTATTATCCATTAGATATATCTGGTTTATTTCCTTCAGGGGACGTATTTATCCTGTTGTGAAATGTTCTTATTTGTTTCTTCTCCAATAAAAATATTACTTCATAGAAGACAGAGACTTGGATTTTAGTTTGATTTTATATCCCTACCACTAAGAATAGGTGACATATTTGATGCATTCTCGGAAATAAACAGAAGAAATCTTGAAGAATGCATACAGTAATGGAAAGAACTCATCCTCTGGCCCTGCCATTAACTACAGTATGTAAAGTTCCACAAGATTATAAACTTTATGTATTTCATTTGTAAAATGAAGATAATAATAATACCTAATCTTTATAAAGTGGTGAGAAGAATGTCTGGTGCATAGTATGTGATAAGTAAGTAGTTGCTAAACAATAGATAGCTCAATTTATATTTCAAAACTTTTGAGTTCCTTCCTCCTCTGTTATTCCTTACTCACTGATTATAACTTGAATCAAAACATATAAAATTGGGTCAAAAAATTTAATCAGGCCCTCTTCTTTCATGTCTTCTGGTTTTGATGTTATGTGTATTCCTGACATTATTCAGGCATGGATGGACTGTGGGTGTATGGAGAATGGAACCGCACGGATACATCCTGAGTTCATGTGGTAGAAATCAACCTCCAAGTAATTTATATGAATTAACGATACTGAAAACATTTATTAGGTGGAGTTTTCAAATATATTATTTTAATTGGAAGATCATTTTTTCTTCATCATTCTCTTTCACTTTGTAATTCTAAGAAGGATCCTTTAAATTCTTTTTCTGAGAATGACCCTTGTCTAAAACATTACACACTGGAATACTTTATTTGGCACTATCAAGAACATACTTGTACAAAACATTTTCATCATATTTCAAGACCAGGACAATATGTGTTCAAAAACAGATCAAACACTTGACAAGATTTGGACATCTTTGAGTGAGTCGAAATAACTTCTTAATTCTCCTTTAGTAATGTTGTCTCTCCTGACTTTAAAAGAGTAAGCCCTAGGCTGGCTCTGGGCAAAAATGTCAAGTTTAGATGCTCAGCCTGTCATTTAAAGTTATCCACATTTTGTCCTTTCTTCTCCTTTCTATTCTGGCACTGAATACATTCATCAAGTGCCTTGTTTTACTTTGTTTCTTTTCAGACCTACTGACTTATCAACAGTTCTCCAAAAACACATCCCTCTCGTTTGGCCCTCACCCTTTTTTCAAGATGCTTGTTCTTCCTCACCCTTGTATAAGCCTAAAGAAATATCAGTTTTCTTCAGAGCTTGTTCAAATTCCAAAATAAAATACTCCTATTTGGGTTAGATAGCCTTTCTTACACAGAAGAATCTTGGTTTGCTAGCATAATTCACTCAGAAAACAAGCTTGTAATCCAAAGCACTTGCAACTCAAAGCAAATTTCCCCATAAGGAATAATGGAAACTCAGATGATTTGTTCCACAGCCCCAAAATATTCATATAAAATGATTACAATACTGTAATATAATACAGAATAATAATGAAAATATAAAGAAAAACAGATTAACCTGCACTTATTTTCAAAAACCTTTGTGGCTGATGTGAGGGAGATGGGAGAGAGGAGGGTTATTGTATAGGACGACTTTCACTATCACTAACAGAATCAATAGAATCTATCGGCTCAATGGAATCTTTTTCTTTTCGGGCAGCTTTAACAAGGAACCTATTCAATAACAGTTGCTTTTGTCTCCTTTTGAGGATTTTGCAGAAATGTAACATTGCATTAATGGTTACCCACAATCCTGCAGGGAGTGAAAGAGAGGAAGAGAGAGAAACCATTGGCTCAGTTGTGATCCTGTGATGTTCGGTGTCATGTATTACTTATATTGTGTGACGTCACTCATTTACAAGTTAAAATTTATAAAAGTTAAAATTTATTAGAAATGTGTGCTCGGTCTTGAGGAACACTCGCAGAACAAGTTACTCTCAATCCAAGGTTTTTTTTTTAAATTTTTAATGTTTTATTTATTTTTGAGAGAGAGATAGAGACAGCATGAGCAGGGGAGGGTCAGAGAGAGAGGGAGACACAGAATCTGAAAGAGGCTCCAGGCTCTGTGCTAGCTGTTAGCACACAGCCCGATGTGGGGCTCGAATCCACGAGCCCTGAGATCATGACCTGAGCCGAAGTCGGATGCTTAACCAACTGAGCCACCCAGGCTCTCCTCAATCCAAGGTTTTACTGTACATCTATTCTTTCCTCTTACTTTCTTTTTCACATTCTACTATTTGCAGAACTGCCACAAAAGGGCAGGAAATTGAATATTTGAAAAAAAATAAAACATTAATGTGAGTCTGTGCTAGGGTTTTTAAAAGATGGTCCTAATAATTATTTCCCTCCCTACAAGTAGGCATGGGTCCTCTCATAAAGTGGTAGTCTATTCTTTTCTTTCCCTGAATCTGGGTTGTCCTTGTGATGTGTTTTGTCTAATAGAGTTTGTAAAAGTCACCACTGGCCCCCTCCCAGTCCTTACTAGTATTGATGGCTTTCACTTTCTACCTTTGGAAATCAGCTGTCCCGGAAGTTCAACTACCCTGAGAATATATGCTGTGAGGAGGATGAGTTCAATGTAGCAGATGTATCAGCTGAATGAATCTGAATTAATAACCCCATATGATTCCCCATGCAACAGAAGAACCACTCAGCTAATCATAGTCATTCTACAGAATTATGAGAAATAAATAATACTACTTACACCATTAAGTTTTTTGTGGGTCTATTACTAAGCAATAGGAAATTAAAAGTGTCTTGAACTACTTAGAGGGAAAACAAATGTGCAGAGAGATTAAAAGTAAAATTCAAAGCATACAAGGATCATCTATGAATATTTTTATGTTATCCGTTTATTATTATTGATTTTTTAATTTAGATATCATTAACTACAAGATTAAACATCCTGCCTTCCTTAGCTCTAGGAAGTTGGCCAGCATACTCAATCTCCATGCACCTTAATATCATCCTCATTAAAATGGTAATAATAATATACTTGTTGTGAGCTAAGGTATGTAAAGAGCTTATGATGTAATATATATAAAATGCTTAGAAAAGGGATGGATGGCTCAGTTAAGCTTCTGACTTGGGCTCAGGTCATGGTCTCATGGTTCATGGGTTTGAACCCCTCAACTGGGCTCTTTGCTGACAGGTTGGAGCCTGGAGCCTGTTTCAGATTCTGTGTCTCCCTCTCTCTCTGCCCCTCTTCCACTGGTGCTATCTCTCTCTGTCTCTTAAAAATAAATAAACATTAAAAAATATAATAAAATGCTTAGAAATGTACCAAGTATGGACTGAGGCTGTATAAGTGTTTGCAATTCTAATTATTCTCTGTATTCTGAAAGAATATTAATTTTAAAAGAAGGATAAGAAAAATAAGTGCACTCAAATATTATTACTTTATGTTAAGCCCTAGATGAAAGTATTCATTTTAGATTTAAGTATTGTGTAAGAAATTTCAAGTTACCAATCTAAAGAAATCATGTTTTATTCTGTTTCTCTTTTTGCTTTCTATTAAGATACTTCAAAATTCAATTTATATTTAGCAACTGCAAATGTTTAGAATGTTGAAAACTACTTATATTTATCCTATTTCCCCATTTTTCAAATATCAATTTATACTTTCAATATCATATTTTTATTCTCATTTATAATTTTGTTTTTTATTTTATGTACTTACTATATGTATTTACTATACATTTTTTCATTCATTCATGAAATATACTAAGGGCTATTATACTCAGTGCTATATATGAAACACTAGAGATTTAAGGACATGACAAGAAATATAAAATAAAAAAATAAATCCCTGTATTTATGGAAATTATTTTTTAACCAAGGAGGTTGAAAGCTACCCAAATCACTAATATTACAATAATAAGTGTGACAGACTAATGTATGGTGCTCTGGGTACTTAACTAGGTTAAAAACCTACCCAGAAATATCAAAGAAAAGATTCCAAAAGAAGTAATTATTGAGCTACATTCTGAAGAAGGTGATGACAAATGAAACGGGTGTGTGTGTGTGTGTGTGTGTGTGTGTGTGTGTTTGTGGTCTGTATGAGTCTGTATATGTATTTGTAACTCAGAGTGTGAAAGGATGTGTAGGAGTCCATGAGCCAGAGAGGAAGGTAGAGGCAAAACATATGGAGCTCTGTGTTCTTTAAAAGTTTTTTTTTTAGATCAGGGTGGGAAACAGTTAAATATAATCACATTTGGGTTTGAAATAATCACAATATGGAAAAAAACAGTAGAAAGTATAAATGCATCAGTAGAAAAATAACTGAATAAACTAGCATTCATCCAGTTCATACAATATTCTTTCATTATTGAAATAATTAATTAGAGACATATGGATTAATATCTATAAGTTGTTAAGGGAGATACAAAAATGCAGCAAATAATTAAAAAATATATAATGTGTATATAATATATGTATTTGTCTATATTGTATATTTATTTTACTAAGTTCAGTGTGTGGTCATACCAATATTATCATACTTTATATGACTTAAGTGTAATTTATTTATTTTCACTCATTGAATGAAACATTCATAATACCATTGATGTGAATTTCAACTTTTATGTAGGTGGGCAAATAAAGGGTACATTTTGGGGACAAGTTTAAACAATTAAAAGGACTGTTTTTAAATTAACTGTTTATACCTACACTACTTAGTCAATTGATTTTCAATAAAGATTTTAAAAATACAATGGGGAAAGAATAGTCTCTTTAATAAATGGTGCTGGGAAAATTGGATAGCAACACACAATGAAATTAGACCCCCCTCTTACAGAAATATCAATCAAAATTGATTAAAAATTCGAACATAGACCTAAAACTAAAAATATTCCTAGAAGAAGACTTAGGAGGTGAGCTCCTTGACATCAGTTTTGGCAGTGACTTTTTGAATTTGACAGAAAAAAGAGAAGTAACAAAATCAAAAAATTAATAAGTGGGACCACATCAAACTAAGAACTTTTGCACAGCAAAGGAAATCATCAGCAAAATTAAAGGGCAACCTATAGAATGGAGGAAAGATTTGCAAACCACATTTCTGATAAAGGGTTAATATTTTAAATACATGAAGCACTCATACAGCTCATTAGCCATTGAAACAAATAATCAAATTGAAAATGGCCAGGGGAAATGAATAGACATTTTCCAAAGAAGACATACAAATGATCATCAGGTTCGTGAAAAGATACTCAACATCATTAATCATCATGGAAAGGCAGATAAAAACTGCAATGAGATTTCACCTCATACTTTTTAGGATGGCGAAAATCAAAAAGACAAGAAATAAAATGCTGGATATGGTAACAAGGGCATCCTTGTACACTGTTGATGAGAATGGGAATTGGTATAGCCACTATGCATAATAGTATGGAAGTTCCTCAAGAAATTAAAAAATAGAACTACCGTATGATTCAGCAATCCCACTTTTATGTATGTAGGCAAAAAAAAAACAAAACAAAAACAAAATCACAATTTCAAAGAGACTATCTGATTTCCCATGTTCATTATAGCATTATTTACCATAGTCAACATACGGAAACAACTTGAGTGTCCATCATTGGAAGACTGGTTAAAGAAAATTTGCTGTATATATGTACAATGGAATATTATTCAGTCTTAAAAAAGAAGGAAATCCCCCTGTTTATGACAACATGGATAAACTTAGAGAACATTATGCTAAATGAAATATATCAGAGAGAGAAAGATGAAAAGGCAAATACTTCATGATATCACATTTATGTGGAATCGTGGCATCTTAAAAAAGAAAAAAAAAGTTGAACTCATACAAACAGAGTAGAATTGTGGTTATGGGTGTGGGTGTGTTCATGTGTGTGTGGGGATGTAATGGAGGGAGATTGTTCAAAAGGCACAAGTTTCAGTTATAAGATGAATAACTTTTGAGGATCTAACGTGCATGGTCACTATGGTTGATAATATTGTATTACACAATTAAAATTTGCCAAGAGATTAGATCTTTAGCATTCCTACCAAAAAAAAAAGAAAAAAAGAAAAAGAAGTTAGCTAACTATATGAGATGGATGCATTAATTAACTTGTAAGAATCCTTTCATAATGTGCACATGTATGAAATCATCATATTGTTCATTTTAATTATAATTTTATCTGTCAATTAAACCTCAAAAAACTGGAAAATACTTTAATTGGCTAGTTATGATTTTTTAAAAAAGTATGTTTTTTGCAAACCATATGCAAACAAGAAGTAAGACTTAAAGTATGTTTGGATACCATATACAAATGAAAGATTGTAATTTCCTTGATATTTGTAAATTTGTATAGATGTTCTACACCATTTTTTTCTTTATTTTTTATTTTATTTAAATCCAAGTTTGTTAACATATAGTATAGTCATGGTTTCAAGAATAGAATTAAGTGATTCATCAATAACATATAATACCCAATCCTCTTCCCAACAAGTGTCTTCCTTAATGCCCATTGCCCAGTTAGCCCAACCCCCACACAACACCCTGCCAGTAACTCTCAGTTTGTTCTCTGTATTTAAGAGTCTCTTCTGGTTTTCTCCCTCTCTGTTTCTCTTATTTTTTTCCCTTCCCCTATGTTCATCTGTTATGTTTCTTAAATCCCACATATGAGTGAAATCATATGATATTTGTTTTTCTCTGACTTATTTCACTTAGCCGAACAGTCTCTAGTTCCATCCACATTGTTGCAAATGGCAATATTTCATTCTTTTTGACTGCCAAGTAATACTCCATTGTGTGTGTGTGTGTGTGTGTGTGTGTGTGTGTGTGTGTGTGTGTATCCATTCATCAGTAGATGGACATTTGGTCTCTTTCCAACTTTGGCTATTGCTGATAGTGCTGCTATAAACTGAGGTGCAAGTGCCCCTTTAAATCAGCATTTTTGTGTCCTTTGGATAAATACCTAGTAGAGCAATTGCTGGTGTGTAGGGTAGCTCTATTTTTATTTTTTTTTGAGGAACTTCCATACTGTTTAGCAAAGTGGCTGTACAAGTTTGCATTTCCATCAGCAGTTCAAAAGGATTCCTCTTTCTCTGCATCCTTGCCAACATCGATTGTTGTCCGAGTTGTTTATATTAGCCATTCTGACTGGTGTGAGGTAGCATCTCATTGTGGTTTTTATTTGTATTTCCTTGATGATGAGTGATATTGAGTATCTTTTCATGTGTCTGTTAGCCATCTGGATGTCTTCTTTGGAAAAGTGTCTCTTCAAGTCTTTTGCCCATTTCTTCACTGGATTATTTAGTTTATGGGTGTTGAGTTTGATAAGTTCTTTCAAATAGATTTTGAATACTAATCCTTTATCTGTTATGTCATGTACAAATATCTTCTACAATTCCATCAGTTGCCTTTTAGTTTTGCTGATTATTTCCTTCACTGTGCAGAAGCAGAAGCTTTTTTTCTTTTTTTGACATTTATTCATTTTTAAGAGACAGAACATGGATGGGGGAAAGGCAGAGAGCAAGAGAGAGACAGACAGACAGAATCTGAAATAGGCTCCAGGCTCTGGGCTGTCAGCACAGAACCCAATACAGGGCTCAAACTTATGGACCACAAGATCATGCTGAGCTGAAGTCAGATGCTTCACCAACTGAGCCATCCAGGTGTCCTGCTGTGCAGAAGATTTTTGTTTTTTGTTTTTTGTTTTTATCTTAAGGTGCAAGGGTGGCTCAGTTGGTGAAACATCTGACTTTGGCTCAGGTCATGACCTTACAGCTTGTGAGCTTGCATCGGGCTCTGTGCTAACAGCTCAGAGCCTGGACCCTGCTTCAGATTCTGTATCTGTCTCTCTCTCTCTCTCTCTCTGCCCCTCCCCAGTCATGCTCTGTCTCTCTCTCTCCTTCAAAAATAAGTCAATATTAAATTAAAAGGAAACTTTTTATTTTGATAAGGTCCTAATAGTTCATTTTTGCTTTTGTTTCCCTTGCTTCTGGAGATATGTCAGGTAAAAGTGCTGCAGCTGAGGTCAAAGAAGTCGTTCTCTCCTCCAGGAATTTGATGGCTTCCTGTCTTACATTTAGGTTTTTCATCCATTTTGAATTTATTTTTGTGTATGGTGTAAGAAAGTGGTCCAGGTTCATTCTTTTGCATGTCGCTGTCCAGTTTTCCCAAGACCATTTGCTGAAGAGACTGTCTTTTTTTCCATGGGGTATTTTTTTCCTTCTTTGTCAAAGATTAGTTGGCTATATATCTGTGGGTCCATTTCTGGGTTTTCTACTCTACTCCATTGATTTATGTGTCTGTTTTTGTGCCAGTACCTTACTGTCTTGATGATGACAGCTTTGTATTAAAGCCAAAAGTCCAGAATTGTGATACCTCAAGCTTTAGCTTTCTTTTTCAACATTACTTTGAATATTTGGGGTCTTTTCTGGTTCCATACAAATTTTAGAATTATATGCTCTAGATCTGGGAAGAATGTTGGTGTTATTTTGATAGGGATTGCATTGAATACGTAGATTTCTTTGTGTAGTGTTGCCATTTTAATATTTGTTCTTCCAGTCCATAAGCATGGAATGTTTTTCCATTTTTTTGTGTGTCTTTTTCAATTTTTTTCATAGGTTTTCTCTAGTTTGTATAGATCTTCCACCTCTTTGGTTAGGTTTATTCCTAGGTAATTTATGGGTTTTGGTGCAGTTTTAAATGGGATCGATTCCTTGATAACTTTTTCTGTGCTTTTTTATTGGTGTATAGAAGTGCAACCAACTTCTGTACATTGATTTTATATCCTGTGACTTTACTGAGTTCGTGGATCAGTTCTAGCAGTTTTTTGGTGGAGTCTTTTGGGTTTTCAATGAGGAGTATCATATCATCTGTGAAGCATGAAAATTTGACTTCTTCCCTGATGATTTGGATGTCTTTTTTTTCTTTTTGTTGTCTGATTGCTGAGGCTAGGACTTTCAACAGTGGTGAGAGTGGACATCCCTGTCATGCGCCTGACTTTCTTTTCCCCATTGAAGATGATATTAGCAGTGGGTCTTTCATATATGGGTTTTATGATCTCGAGGTATGGTCTTTCTATGCCTACTTTCTTAACGGTTTTTATCAAGAAAGAATGCTATATTTTGTCAAATGCTTTCTCTGCATCTATTGAGAGGATCATGTGGTTCTTATCCTTTCTTTAATTAATGTAAATTATCAAATAGATTGATTTGTGGATATTGAACCAGCCCTACATTCCTGGAATAAATCCCACTTGATCATGATGAATAATTCTTTTAACGTATTGTTGGATCCAGTTTGCTAGTATCTCATGGAGAATTTTTGCATCCATGATCATCAGGGAAATTGGTCTGTGGTTTCCTTTTTTGTGGGGTTTTTGTCTGGTTCTGGAGTCAAGGTAATGTGGGCCTTGTAACCATTTTTTTCTTTATTAAAACACTGTTACCACTTATGTTTCCAGAATATTTTCTATGTAAAATACATGTTTCTGAATATGTGGGATGCATCTTTGAAGTAAAATAGTGTATGAGGGTCCTGGTGTTATTGTTAACCAACTATCAATACTAATATCTTAAATAGTTATATGCAATTCAATTTAATCTGACATTTCCTGCTACACAATCTTGTATTACATTCATTTTACCAAATAAATGTGAGATGGTATTTCCAAAATGGCAATTGGTGTCCAATTCATGGTTATCCATTCACTGACTACATCGTATTGTTTCAGTGGATCCTTACTGACAATTATTTGCTCGTAGAATTCTAATGACTTCAAGAATGCATAAAATTCTAGAGGAGGTCTAGATCCTCAATGTTAAAACTGAAAAATGTGATCTTGGATGTTTTCATCTGCCAGAAAGAGTTAGGTAGTTTTTTTGTAGTGTTTAGTGAATGCTCATTAAAATTTCTTATGAAGCCTGTGCTGAAGCACACACAATATGACTTCCTCCAAAGCCCTGCTCTTTCAAATGTAATATTTTCTGAGCAATCTTTGTATAAGCCAAAAATGCTCTAAAAAATAAAATCTTTTATAACATTGAAAGTGCTTCCTACCCTCTCCTCTTCATTGTAGTCTTGGTGCACTTGTTTCAGTCCGTTTAAGCTGCTATAGACTGGGTTGTATATAAACAACAGAAACTTATTTTTCATACATCTTGAGGCTAGGAAGACAAGATCAAGACACCAGCAGATTTGAAGTGGGTCACTTCCTGGTGTGGAAGTGGCCATCTCCTCACTGCAAACTCACATGACAAAAGGTCTCTTTTATAAGAGCACTGATCCCATTCATGAGGGCTACTTTCTCATGATCTAATCACATCTCACAGATGTTACCTGCAAATATCACATTGGAGATTAGTTTTCAAAATATGAATTTTGGAGATAAATAGGCATTCAATTTATAGAAGTACTTAAAGAAAGATGAACTTGAAATTAACTAGTAAAATTCAAGTAGCAGCCCAAAAAGTGTTAAGCACTTCATAATGTCCATGGTTGCCCAGATGGAAATAATTTCCAGCTCTCATCCAATTTGGTTGTTAATTCTAGTCAAGTATACACTATACCATGTTTTTCTCCCCTGACCTTCAGTTCCTGCCCCAGGGTAGGTAAAGACAGGAATGTGGACAAAAACAAAGGCATAGAACATGAAGTTACTTTTCACTGAAAGATGAAAGCATATTAAGAAAAATGTACCACTTTAATGCAACACCACAAGGTGAACACCATTCTCAAATAGCCCTCTCGGGACATTTTTTCTAAAACACTGAATGAAAAAAAAATCCCCTTAGAAATAGCTCATATATTTTTTTTATTTGAAGACTAAATATAGAGCACATGCTGTGTAAATGTTAATTTTCTTAGCTATTAGTATTAAACACCCAGATGTGGAGACTTAATAATCCACAATATTAATGTTGGTCCCAGACTGTCCTAGGTCCAAAGAAGAGAATCATTAGAAAGTAATGAGAGGAGTGCTTGGGTGGCTCAGTTTGTTAAGCATCTGATTTCAGCTCAGGTCACGATCTCGTGGTTTGTGAGTTCTTGCCTGCATCACACTCTGTGCTGGCAGCCTGGAGCCTCCTTCAGATTCTGTCTCCATCTCTCTCTGACCCTCCCCCCCCCTGCCTCATTCTTGCTCTTTCTCATTCTCTCTTTCAAAAATAAATAAACATTAAAAATTTTTTTAAAAAAGTAATGAGAGACTCATTCCTCAGGTGCTGTAACTCGTATTTTTACCAATTCCTACAGAGAAAGACTAAAAACTAGTGTAGAAATTGTAAAGGTCTATACTGTTTAATTAGGCTTAAGGAAACTTCATGTAACTATACAATTATACTATTTCTCTCTCAGAACTAACTTCATTAACATTAAATTTAACAAGCAACACATGCATTTATTTATACGTGCATCCATATATGCATATATACATGTCAGTGATTAGAGACTTTATGGTAGGAGTTAGGTTAAATTTATATATATTTATGGATTAAAAGATTCCTTTTTTTAAATGAGTGAGATTGGATATATACTTACAGAAGTAAAACAATAAGGCAGAGATTTCTTCACTTAGAAGTTATGAAAAAACAAACAAAACAAAGCACACACTGGTTGTACGTACACTTCATAGTGAAAAGCCTTATTATTTTCTATCCATACTTATATGTTATGGCTAGCAGGAGATATGCAATTTGTTTTGAACACATTTTTGAAATCTCATTCATTAAAAGCAAACAAGTTGGTGAGATTTCTTAAACTGTGTGAATAAAGAATGAATTTCTGATGAATGCTTCATTTTTTCTTTCAATATGACTCGCACTTGCTTTGTTCTTTTCTATGCTATCCTCTTTCAGTTTTAGGACCTTTGTTATTAATTGTAGGATGTGCTCTGTGTTTGCTTATATAGTTGCTTCCAATGAAGTTAACTTTTAAGTCAATGCCTATAGGTGAGTTTCTGTTCCTCCTATTAGCTATGCTAATTGTTTGCTGTCTCATTTGATTATAAGTTGGGTTGAATGTATGTTACTGAGGCATTGGTCCCTTCTTCTTTATACTAATTCTCAGAACAAGGAATCTTATTAGTATTTGCCTCTCCACCGGACCTAGTAATTGATTGCCCTCTGCTCCGGGGGATGGAGGCCACTCTCAACCTGAATATTCTCTTTATTTTCAACAATAAAAGATACCTTATTATCTATTGAGGACCACTGGGTACCTATACTGCTCCATAGACCGTAAGTTTCACTGATTTTCAGGTTCATTTCCTTCTCATCCTTGTCCCAGTTGTTAGATCTCGTTTTTCCTGTCCCCCAAGTTGCTGAGAAACATAACTTTCCTTATTGCCCAAATCCTAGATATGTCTGAGTATCTAATTTACCCCCTATAATTTTTGTCTAATACTTGATTTCACATAAGGAAAAAATTGGGAAAAATTTGTGTGTTCCTGGTGGAAGAGAATCTTTGAGTCTTTTTTTTCCACCTGCTCATTATACAATGCACTGGGATTTGTGTCTGCATCGTTAGTAGATTTGGGGAATTAAATGATCTCTTTTCCCCAACCACACTCACCCTATAACCTTGGTCCTTGTATGCATTATGAGTTTCCAATGTATTGTTTCAATATATAGGCTACTAACTATTAAAATGTAACAAAGGAAAGTTAAGTTTTCTTTGCTGAGGTAATCAGACAAGCAATAAAGGAGTCCCAGGGGTTTTCTTTCATACCAGCAAAGTGCTTTTAAAGCAGTTTCACCAGCAGCATGTATGCATTTTTGCACTCACCAAACTTACTCAATATATTACTAAATAAAACTGCAGAAACTTTTTGTATCAAAAGAGTTAATTTTAGCCTGTAAATTATCTCTCCAGTCCACAGTATTCAAAGAGGAAAGAAAACTGACAAATGGTGCTATATATAGTTGAGCATTTTACATAATGCGGTTGCCAGGTCAGTAACATACACAACTTGTTAGAAATGTAAATGCTTAGACCCACCCCCAAACTTACTAAATCAGAAACTCTTCAGGGTGGAGTCCAGAAATCTGTGTTTTGACAAGTTGTGTTGGCCGTGAAAACGTGGCTCTTGGATCTCCTCAGATCTGTTGAAGGGAGCAAGATTAACTGATGGGCATCAGCAGCTCTTTTGGAACTGCCCCCATCTTTGCACAACAGCAGCTGCCAGCCAATGACTAAATGGAGTAGGTATGCTAAAGGAGGTATGCTTGCAAGATGCTGAACTCCTTTACCAGGTAACTTTGGCCCATAGCACCATTCTTGACAAAGCATTCCTAGAATTGTGCTGCAGTCTGAGACTTGTTCCATCCATCTAATATTCTTTCCTTTCCCCTCTCCCTCACTGGGGTCACATTCACCTCCTGGTCTGAATGCTTTCTCTGCCTTTTCTGAATCTCTCCCCTGCCTCCCTATCATACATTTTCTCCGATTCCTCTTTTGTGCTTCTAATTTCACTTTAGCATTAGTTTCTTGGAGGACCCTCACTAACCCAAGTTGTGCCAGAAATTGTTCAAGAACACAGGGAATACAGACAGAGTTTTGGAAGAAACTAAATCAACACTCACTCTCTTTAGGTTTCCTGATGTACACTGAAGTTTGAGAATTAGAGATGTAGACCTTTTCTATTTCCACTACAGTTATCAAAAATAAGTGCATCACAGCCCTCATCTTGAGGGGATTACTTGAGGGTAGGTCCTGAGAGGATAACTGAATTGAAGGTGAAATTTAGAAAAGTAACTGTAGTAAAAAGTAACTGTAGCTAGTAAAACCAACTGAAAAAGAAAGAGAACCAAATATACTGTCTAGCAGCACAGCCCATGCTGCCACAGAATCCTGTAAAGAGAATGAATGAAAATAGAAAAGAGCTTAAGAATACACAGGTTCTATGGAATAATGAAAACAAAAATGAATTCTTCTTTCAGAATTTTAACTGGATAATATCAGACTATACTTCTATATGATCCTCTAAAACCCTACTATCCTGATTTTGTGTTTGTAACATTACTTGGGGTATTGCAGTCACAGTAAACAAAGTGCCAGCCATGATTATGTGATGTTGTAAATAGGAAAGATTCTTTTGAAAAGCTCTCAAGTACTCATTGACACCATGTGCACATTTGGATTTTTACTTTTTTCACTTTATAAATCTTGCAAGAGTAATGCTTAGAGATCTTATGGAATATATTCAGAGAGAGAGCAATTCCTGACTTGTAAATAAGTAAGCTAAGAGAGGGTAAAGGAAGCCTCATATGATGTTTTCTCATTTTTACAAATGAGTAAAGAGAGGTATGTATATTGTTAGACACAATTTCATATTGATTTTCTTCAATTACTTAAAACCTTGCTTTCATTCCTGTGGTCAAGGGTGGGGTGATACACTGTGTGCTGGCAATTTGCATACTCCATAGTCATGTGAACCTGAAAAATGTACTCTGGTATCCAGGCATTTTCTCAACTAGAATTGATTTCATCATCTTGGTATACCCATACCTTTGTTTGTTTGTTTGTTTTGCATATTTGCATTTGCCTTTTTTTTAAAGTGGATTCTTTGCGCAAAGATATCAGTGCATAACTCATTTAACAAACAGTGCTTTTTTAAAGTTAGGTTTACCAAATTAATCATATTTGGTGAAATGGTTTATATTCCATTCTCTTTGATATTTAAGTTGAATTTGTCATAGAAATTCTATTCTGCATGTCAACACTGATTTTCCTAGATGAAACCTGCAACATCTTTTGTCTGAACTATTTGATTAGTAGTTCAGTTTCCAAAAGCAATAAAACATAAAATTAAGAGTTTAAGTTCTGTTGAAGGTTGTGAGGGTATCATGGGTATTTGTATATGTCCGAATTCATTATTAAACATATTAAATATGTATAGTTCTTTATATATCAATTATACCTTGATGAAGTTGTTAAAGAAAAGAAAGAGTTCAAGACTCTGATGTTATGTTTACTTCCTGTTACCTAACTATAAATGATAACTAGACTTTTGAGATTAATTTTCCTCATCCATATAATAGGTAAAAAAAAAAAAATAACACTAGTATATACACCAAAGGCCCTCTTATTTTAATACTAACACTGCCAAAACTTTGTGGATTAATGAAAATTTTCAGATAAGGAGGAAATAAAATTTTAAAAGCACGTATGTGCTTAAATTAAAATATAAATGTATGCGCAGATGCCAGTAATCAGTGTTTGCCTTTAACATGGTTTTGTTTGACGTTCTGTCTGATATTACGTTACAATGAACCATCACATAATATATTCTCTGAGGGAAAGTGAGTCTTTGTGAATAAATATGAAGGAGACATTTTTCTGGATTATTGACTTTCTCCCAGTCTTTTATACTTGCCTCTTCTATGCTCACTTAACAGATATTTAAGTCTATTTTATTTATTCAGTCTGTGTAGAGCATTCCAGAATTTTCATATGGAAAAATAAAAGTACTTTTTTGTACTTTAAAAAGTTTTGACTCAATTTTAAATTTATATATAATTATAAATTTCATAGAATATGTGGATCTTGAATGTACAGCTTGACATAATTTTAAATATGTATATGCCATCGTAACTCTTAACCAACCAAAAATACAGGACATTTCCTTCCTCAAGTTTCCCTTATGCCTCTTACTCCTTCCATTTAATATCTACACCCCTCGCCATGTTATCACTATCCTGACTTCTGTCATCATAAAGAAACATAAATAGTTCTGAACTTCATGTAAATGGAATCATACAATCAATACTCATTTGTGTTTATCTTCTTTTTTTACACAAAACATGTGAACAAATCACCAAAAATCTATTTCCTTTCTTAATATTATTAGTTTTCTTAGTATTTAAGGTATTGAAGTTATAGTGGTAATCAGCGAATTAGGTTTCTCCCCAAATCAAAATGAAATTTGATAAGCATACCTGCTTGGATGATTTGGATAATAAGCCTTGGTAGTTTTTGAGTAGATGGTATTTAGATGAGATTTTGGAATTAATCGGGGTTCTGGAGGAATATATTTTTCATTTGGGATGGATTTGAACTTTGAGAGGTAACAGAGAGTAGACTGTAGTGAGTTAAATAGTGCCTGCCAAAATATTCCTCTACACAGAACTTTACAACGTGATGTAATTTGGAAATAGTGTCTTTGAAGGTGTAATCAAGTTAAGATGAAGTCACACTAGGTTAAGGTGGGTCCTAAATACAGTATGATGAGTGATCCCATAAGAAAAGACACCGATCTAGACACAGGGAAGGACATGTAAAAACCTAGGCAGAGATCAGAGTAATGCCAAAGAATACCAAAGATTGCTCTGTAAGGATTTGTTCTTTGTTCCTTGTTTGTTATAGGGAACATGGCCCCATGAACACCTGGATTCCAGTTATCTGGCCTCCAACATTGTGAAAAAATTATTCTTTTTTAAACCATCAGGTCTGTGGTAATTTTCCATGACAGGCCTAGAAACTAAAGCACAAGTTTTGTTTTGGTTCTTAAATTCGGTTGATTTTACTCCTCATGATGCTTTATGGCCCAATGTAATTTCAATACTCTCGACAAGGTAATTGTCTTTATAAAACATCTCTTTACAGGATAACTTTTTCTAGCTTAAAAAACATCCCATTTATCATAGGTTTCAAGTTCAAGTTTTATTCCAGAACACAGTCTTTTAAAATCAGGAATAAACCTACCACATAATTTTTATTCCCAGTCACTTGCTTCCTTTTCATAAAACACTTACCTTTCCCTCACACTTGCCCGCCTGTCTCTCCTCTCTGCCTATGCACATGCTGTCTATCTGCCTGAATGCCTGTTCCACTTTTCTCTACCAAAGCCATACCTTACCATCTATACCTTGGAAGTTCTGGTTGCATTTTATATAGCTCCCCTTAGGCAAGTTCACTATAAAGATATCTTCCCTTTTTTTAGTTCTTCATTTGGAAGATTGCTTCCCTCTCTCTTTTATTCCCACCCAAGACCAGAATGTGATCTTCACCCTTAGCTCCCATTCCCTTGCTTTCCATGGATGTATTTTAGCCCCTCCAAACTTCTCCTTGGCAATGGAAACATCATAGAAATACTTTCACGGCAACAGTTATTCTACTAACCTCATTACAAGAAGACCTCTTTCCTAGAGTCTTCTAGCATGAGTTTCACCTGGATGTTTGGCTCATGATATTGCCTGCAGAGCTAATTAACTTGAATTTTCCTTCCTTCATGTTCCTGGGACTTTTTTTTACTCCCTCCCTCCCTTCCTTCCTTCTTTCCTTCCTCCTTCCTTCCCTCTTTCCTTCCTGACAGAGCATGAGAAGGGGAGGAGCAGAGAGAGAGGGAGACACAGAATCCAAAGTTGGCCTCAGGCTCTGAGCCATCAGAACAGACCTTGAAGCAGGGCTTGAACCCATGAACTGTGAGATCATGACCTGAGGTGAAGTCGGACTCTTAACTAACTGAGCCACTCAGGCACCCCATTCCTGGGACTTTCCTTTTGGTTTCCCTAGTTTGGATTCCCTGTTTCCCGTACCTTTGTATTTATTTAGATTCTTTGGTTATCATCCTCCCAGAAGCGTATGAGGTGCTAGGAAATGGGGTAAGCACTTTCTCATATAATAACACAGTGCAGTCTTACATGGTAGATTGCATTATTATCAATATTTACTTTGGCCAAGGCCACAGAACTAGAAAAGTTAGACTTAACCCCAAATCAACTTAATGCAATTTAAAGTTCTTAATCAATCAGTGTATTGTAATGGTATCAATAACAACAGAAACTCTCTAGAGAGGTTCTTGTTTGTTTTATTATTTTTTAAAATTCATGTAATAATGGCAACTTAGTGATCTGTGCCAAAAAGTAGGTCAAATACAAAGAACTGGCTTTGATTTAAAGACACCAATGAATCTAGTTTCTGTTCTCTAAGACAACTATTACAAGATACCTATAAGAATATATAAATGAGTGAGCAGGATGTAATATTTTATAGCAGTTTTTTTTAAAGTGTATTTTTTTTGAGAGAGAGAATGCACATAGGAGAGAGAATCCCAAGTAGACTCTGCACTGTCAGCTCAGAGCCCAGCGTGGGGCTCTTTCTCATGAATGGTGAGATCATGATCTTAGTCAAAATCAATAGTTGAATGCTTAACCAAATTAGTCACCCAGATGTCCCTATAGCAATTTTGATAATAAAAATTAATAGGAGACATTTTATAGGATTTGCTAAAAAAAGATTCTGAATTTATATTTTCATATGAAAGAAAATTAATATTTAAGTCATTATATTGAAAATCCCATTTCTATAGCATTAGAGTGTTTCAAAATTTGAGTAATGAGTAAAATATATTTGAGTGTATCTATTCACTGTTAATATTAAATCTTAAACATTGTGCTTACAAGGAAGTGTTAAATATTTTCACCAATACAAAATTACTTTTGTTTTACATTGGAAAACTGAGATTTATTCAGACTGAGAGATAGATATAAAAAGTAATATATAAAATATATGGTTTGCTAAATCATGCTAGGCCTAGTATAGTAGACCATATAAGTTACATATTTATTAGATAATTCAGGAAAATGAAAATGTTAACCTATATACAAGTACCACATAGTGTAGAAAACATGCATTTCTTTATTCTTCACATTTCCATTTTTATTCCTATAGAATGGGGAAATACAGAGGACTGCATGTACTTGTTATCCAGGAATTCAGCTGTATTTCAATTTTAGCAGCATATCCATCAGCTGAGGATACTTTACAAGTCTGTCAGCAGAGGCTTTCTCATTTGCTAAATAAGAGATAATGTGGCTACCTTTGTCAAGTAAGATTGATTTAGACTGCAAAAACCAAAGAGCCTAATTAATAGAGCTTAAGCAATACAGAAATTGATCTCTTTTAGGGTGCCTGGTTGGCTCAGTTAGTTAAGCGTCCAACTCGTGTTTTGGCTCAGTACATAATCTCATGGTTCCTGAGATGGAGCCCTGCTTCAGGCTCTGCCCTGATAGCATAGAGCCTGCTTGGGATTTTATCTCCCTCCCTCCCTCTCTCTCTCTCCCCCTCCCTCCCTCTCCCCTTCTTTCCCTCCCTCTCCCCCTCTCCCTCTCCCACATACTCACACCCACCCACACACACCCACACACACACACACATACACACACACTAAATAAATAAATAAACAAACTTAAAAAAAAGAAATTTATCTCTTTTATAAATATCTTGAGTATGAAGTCCAACTCAGTATGGGGGCTCTGCTCTATCATTTCTGGGGTGATCTTCTCATTCTCATAATCCAGGATGATAGCTGCCACACTCTAGGCAGCAAAGTAGAAAAAGAAAGATAAATTAAAACTTTGACATGCATCATATTGATCAGAATTCAGTCTTGTGGCCACAAGAAAGATGTAAGGGAAGATTGGAAATATAATCCTTATTCAGGGTGACTGTACACTTAGCTCATTTAAGTGGCTGTGCGATTAAGCAATAGAGTATGTTGAGTTAAGAGTGCCAACTCTGAGGGTAGAATTTATGAATTTATGACCTGGGTTTGCCATTTACTTGCTGTTTAATCTTGAGGAAAAATACAAAACTTCTCATACCTTTATTTCCTGTAAGATAGAGATGAAATTAGCACCTATCTTAGAAGTAGTTCTGAAGATTTCATGAGCTATAGCATGTAAATTGCATACCACATTTGCCCCTGGGTGGTTCAGTCGGTTAAGCGTCAGACTTCGGCTCAGGTCATGATCTCAAAGTTCGTGGGTTTGAGCCCTGCGTCAGGCTCTGTGCTGATGGCTAGCTCAGAGCCTGGAGCCTGTCTTTGGATTCTGTGTCTCCCTCTCTCCCTGACCCTCCCCTGTTCACCCTGTCTCTCTCTCTTTCTCAAAAATAAATAAAACATTTTAAAAAATACATACCGCATTTAAATAATGCCAGCAGTGGTGCCTGGTTGGCTCAGTTGGTTGAGCATCTGACTTTGGCCTAGATCATGATCTTGCCATTCTTGAGTTCGAGTCCTACGTCGGGCTCCAAGCTGACAGCTCAGAGCCTGGAGGCTTTTTCAGATTCTGTGTCTCCCTGTCTTCCTGTCCCTGCCCAGTCGCACCTGCATGCTCTCTCTCTCTCTCTCTCTCACACACACACACATACACATAAATAAATAAGCATTAAAAATAAAAATAATAATACCAATAAGTGTTAGATCTTAATATTCATCTTAAAACTCCCCTATTTACCAACTTGTAATTATCTGTTAATTAATGTAATTAAACATAGTGAAGATTTATTTTTTCTTCCAAAGAGCTACCAAATAAGTATAATGCTATACCTTCATATTATAATTTGCTAAAGATGAACGAAAATTTCTTGGATTCCCCTTTAAACCACGGACTTTATTTTAGAAGTCATAAAAATAGACTGGTAGATCTACCCTGACAAGATCCACAAATGAATTTTGTTTCTACTTTCTATTTAATTATAAAAATATTTTTTAATCCTGGAATTTCATGTTCATAATAATTTACAAAATAAAGGATAATCTAGATATTTTTAACATGGCTCATAAAGGAGAATTGGGCATTATGTTTGCATTTATGATCACTTTGATACCAAGATATATCATAATTGATAACGATTTTACAGCAGTTAAAATAGCACACTAGTATATGCATACCCACTTTAAAAATAAAAAGAAATCATCTTGTTCTATATCACTCAAACTAATTATAGGCTTTGCAATATTAAGCAAGTGTTATGTGACTTCTATACACCTTTGTTTCCTCCAAAATAAAGATAATAATATTATCTAACACATGAACTTATAAACCAAGTGGAATGAGTTAATAAAGGTGAAGTATATAAAAAGATGCAGATATTATATTTGTATTTACCAACTTGCCTCGTTCCATCAAATATAACATTGATTGTAACAATACAGACATTTTTTTATTACTAATTCACATTGGAGAATTTCTTATGTCAAGGCTAACCTTGTCTTTATAAGAAAACTTAGTTTTAGAATGTTAGCAAGATTCTCATTAAAACTAATATTTAAAGATGGCTCTTGGAGATTTTCAAGTATGAGATAGTACTTCCTAAAACATAATTATTTGCAATAGCATTCTCTATTTTGTGTTGAAGTTCTAATAGAAAAATATTATGTGTATAACAGGATGAGAGACTGTGTTCATTATACATTAAAGTAAGACAAGATTATTTAGCACGCCAAATTATCAGCATGAAGTTTATTTATTGCCTGATAGCTATGTTTGTATTAGGACTTAGGAAATTATATTGCATAAGGTTGAGTTGTCTACTCCCAAAAAGATGTGTCCCAAGGCCTAACTTCTGATGTCTATGAATGTGATATTTGAAAATGGGGCCTTTGCAGATGTATTTAAGGATCTTGAGATGGTAGGATTCTGGATTTAGGGTGGACTTTACCTCCAATGACTAGAATCCCAATAAGAGAAAGAAGAGCAATATTTGAAACAGAGACATAACATGTGAAGCCATGCAAAGATAGAGGTAGAAGGGATTGAAGGGATGCATCTTCAAGCCAAGGAATGCCAAGA
Source organism: Crocuta crocuta (assembly GCF_008692635.1). Lineage (NCBI taxonomy): Eukaryota > Metazoa > Chordata > Mammalia > Carnivora > Hyaenidae > Crocuta > Crocuta crocuta. Next base: position 48,575 of record NW_027526945.1, read on the forward strand.
AAGGCGGAAACCACCAGCAGTTAAGAAAGAGGTTTAGAATGTATTATCTTTGAGAGACTTCAAAAGGACCCACACTGCTAACTCTTTGATTTTAAACTTTTGGTCTTCAGCACTATGATAGAATAGATTTCTTTTTGAATTTTTGGCCAGCAAGTTTATGGTAATTGCAGCCCTAGGAAACTAATGTGTATATCTAACATATTTTTGATATTCATGTAGCACTGTGATTATAATTTAAATCGACACTGAATGTTTAAAAAAATTTTTTTGGCCTTTAAATAGAAGCCATCTTTTAGTTTGATAATTAGTGGTATAATTCACAAGTATTCCTAGAGATTGTGAAATGAGGCACTATAGTGTCTGAAAGAGTGGAAGATGGCTGGGAAGAAACTGGAAAACATCTAAATTCTCATTTTATAGATTGAAGTCTGCATTTGGACTTGGGCTGTGGTTAGTTTTGACTATAGTTACTTTTCCTTAATCTGTCATGCCTCCTGGTTAATAGCTCCAATGAGAAATGTAAAAGCTTTATGAGACAAAGGAATCAAGCTGTATGTGGTTTACTAACTAAATGGTGTCTCCCTAGAGATATAAGGATCAATTAAAACCACACCTTAATGATTATAGAAATCATTTTTTTCGAAGCTCTTGTAATAAATAAACAAAAGCTACATTTAAAAAGAAACCAAAATAGTTTTAGTTCGGTCCCTTCAGAGGTCACCAGGATACAGTATAAAAAAATCTCAGTGTCTAGGGGCGCCTGGGTGGCTTAGTCGGTTAAGCGTCCGACTTTCCCTTAGGTCATGATCTCGCGGTTCGTGGGTTCGAGCCCCGCATCGGGCTCTGTGCTGACAGCCAGCTCAGAGCCTGAAGCCTGTTTCAGTCTGTGACTTCCTCTCTCTCTGACCCTCCCCTGCTCACGCTGTCTCTCTCTCTCTCCTAGAAATAAATAAAACATTTAAAAAAATATAAAAAAAAAATCTCAGTGTCTTGCTTTTAGCCCAATGAAACTTACCAGTTTTGTAATGATAAAGTTTTCTCTTTCAAGGTCTTTGTGCACGCGTGTTTCTGCAAGAAAAAGATATAAGAAGAGGTATTTTACAAGAGTTGTGCCTTTCAATATCTGATTACTCTTTTATTCCATGGAGTACTTCACTAACGTTTTCATTTTTGTCTTTATTTTTTGTCTTAGTAATTGATCTGCAAAGTAGCTGATTTTGGAAGTGATGCATTCAGACAGCTTCCACCTGGTGGATAGGAGTTGCTAGGCAACCTCACCCGTAAGAGCAAGGTTGCTGTGTCTTCTCCCTCTGAGAGTCTTGTTTGGGGAGAATCTGAGGCAAAGATTACTTCTAACTCTTGTGTCTTTAGGCCTCCAAAAACAGAGATTTAGAAAGCATACTTGAGTGCTTAAAAAGCATATCAATGTTTTATCTTCAGGCATCAGTATTCTTCAGGCATTGGTATTTTTAAAAGACTTTTTTGAAAAATTCTAAATATCGGATCAAAGTTTTATTAAGATCTTAAAATATGAGTTGAAAGCATGACATATTTATTTCTTCTGTTTGTAAGTTATTCTGGCTGATCTATTTCTTGAAACCAGAATTTCATAATTATTCATGTTAGTGTTATTACATTTAAATAACATTGTAGTTATGATTATTTTCTTTGCCACAAGTCATTTTTTTTAAATAAAATCTTCAATCCTGGAGAAATGGCACAAAATGAACATTGAGAAATATACAGAGCTGTTGTAGTATTAGATGATTCAGTTTTATGGCTATGTCCATTAGATAAGTATTGATTATGATCCAGTTACAGAGAAGAGAGGGAGATTGAAATATTGCCATTAAGATCAGGTCATAGAGGCAGTGAATTTTTATCCCTGGCCTGTTGCCAACTCTCTACCTGAAGAGCTTGAAATAAGAGATGATTTCTCAGGGGGGAGACAGGATGAAATTGTCTGCCATTGTGCATTTCTTATTACTTTAATGCCAGTTATTTTAGGACAGGAGGAGAGAGTTGGATGGCTCAGAAATAAAAAGCAGTTTATTAAATGTGTTCTGCTCTGTTAGAGCAATTTGGTTCATTAGTATGTTTTCGAACTAGAACCCAATGAACTGATGAATAAACATTCATGATAGTAGTAAAAGAACAGAAATGGTACAAACATGATTGTTCTAGGGCTTCCCCAAAAGAATTTGGGCAGAAAATGCAACAGTTTTGTCTATTTATATAACATGCATTTTTTATTGTCCTCACACTCATTTCTATTCTTAGTTAAAAAGAAACACTTCTGTATATTTTTATTGAGTAGGTGTTTGTGAGTACCTCTCAAATCTAGGTCATTTGTTTATAATGCAGAGGCTATAGGGTGACATTGGAGAAAAATTTCCATGGCAAAATATAACAGTAAGTAGATAATTAGGAAAAAATACCTAAATTACCTCTTTTTAACCTAAAATTTACAGCATTTGGTAGATGAGATCTAATCAGTGAATCTAACCAAGGTAGAGGGAAGGAGCGTGGAAGTATGGAAATTACTTGTGACGCCTGCCTTTCTTTCCAGTCTTACTGTCCATCATCTGCTTAAGGAACCTCCTGAAAAGCATCAGTGATAAATGTGATAATCATGATTTTTTAAAAAACATGAAATAAATTAGACGTACTTGTTTTGGAACTTGTTCTGCTGCATAGGAACTGTCCTATTTTCATTCCCACTAGCAGGCAACTTAATTAGTTAAATTTGTTATTTCAAAGAATTATTTGAAGGTAAGACATGAATTCAAATTAGTAGATCAGGAATTTGTATTGAAACTACTGTGAAGCATGCATACAAATATATTCATATACATATGAATAAAAATATATTACTAAAAAGAGTGCATAACAAACCTCTTAATATAACTCTGGGATTTTATATTGTACAGAAATAAAGCTAGGCCGCATCAAAGATTTAGTTACATGTGGGGATTTAGGACCCTGTGGTTGACAATACCTGTTACTATGGAAAAATTTTTCCTAAATTTGGAAATCATTTCCCTAAAACACTGAGCAACGTATAAGACACTCAATGAAAAAAGGAAGTGTTATATTACAAAGTACACAAGAAACTTTGTTAGAAAACTATGGTTCTGGCGTGCCTGGGTGGCTCTGTCAGTTAAGCCTCCGACTTCGGCTCAGGTTGTGATCTCATGGTTTGTGTTTTCAAGCCCCGCATTGGGCTTTGTGGTGACAGCTAGCTCAGAGCCTGGAGCCTGCTTCAGATTCTGTGTCTCCCTCTCTCTCTGACCCTCCCCTGCTCATGCTGTCTCTGTCTCTCTCTCAAATAAAAACATTAAAAATTTTTTTAAAAAAAGAAAGAAAACTATGGTTCTACACTTTTGCTTTTACCTCTTGGTTATCTTCCCTATGTGTAATAATTGAAGTCCCCAGAAAAGCCCTCATTCCTGTGCAACCTGAATGATCCAAACAAATGTCAAGCATCAACAGGACTTTCTTTGATCCCAAATTGTTCTTTAAATTTGTTAAAGTCCTTAGTTTTAAATTAAAAGCAAGATGAAGCAGCATTCTATAGTTCAAAAGTCCAAATTTAGTTTCATATTAAGTATATTATATACTTTTTGTGATAAAGCATATGAATTAGAGGGTCATTTCCACATGGTAAGCTATGCTCATAAATGCCTGGTCCCCTTTGATAGAAGCCAGTTAGGAAGGCTTTTCAGCAGTGCTGGCAATCCTGTAGACTTGTACGAATAGGGGTGCAGGGAAATACATGTGCTTGTTAAATATTTAGGTGAAGAAAATGTTCACAGATTGGTGACACATTGGATGGTGGTAAATGGAAAGGAATTATTAAGGATGCCTCTAAGGTCTCTGGGTTATATATCTGATTTTTTGGCCAGGAATTTCTTGTGAACACACACATATCTGATATTAGTCCTGTTTTCTTAATTTGTATTTCCTACTTATCATGCTTTTCTCTCCCTTTTTTGTTTTGCTCTCTACCATTTATTTTCTTTCTTTATTATTTTTTGGGAGAGGGAGCAAGCACAGGGGAGGGGGAGAGGGAGAGGAAGAGGGAAGCAGCAGCATCCCACGCAGGCTCTACACCCAGCACAGAGCTGGATGCAGGGCTCAGTCTCAGGACTGTAAGATCCTGATCTGAGCAGAAATCGAGTCCGGTGCTTAACGGGCAGGCGGAGTCACCCAGGACACCTGTTCTCTACCATTTCTAATTTATTTATAGTTGTTCCTTTGTTGTCACATTTATACTTCCATTCCTATTTTCATTTTATGAGTGATTAACTTTTTTATTTTTAACAAGCCTATTTTTTAAAGTTTATTTTGTCATTGCTATTCCTGGAAATGGCAAACTTTTAAACATCTTACCTACTTATTTTCTGTACTGACATTCCAAAATCTTATACCTAGAGATCTTTTCGTCCTCTGCCCCACTGATTTAAATTTTAAGAGAATGTTTCATTTCAAAATGTTTTCTTAAAAATTCAATGAATCTTTATAAAGAGGTTATTAAAAATAATTAGCTCTGAGGGTGCCTGGGTGGGTCAGTTAGTTAAGCATCCAACTCTTGGTTTTGGCTCAGGTCATGATCTCACTGTTTCTTGGGTTCCAGCCCCACATAAGGCTCTGTGCTGACAGTGTGGCACCTGCATGGGATTCTCTCTCTCCATCTTTCTGCCCTTCCCCCATTCACTCTCTCTGTCTCTCTCAAAATAAATAAATTAATTATAAAAATAGTTTACCCTGATTTTATGTTTTTATCTATGTTATCCATAATTATTTTATGGATATCCAGTTATTCATCCCTATCCTTGTCTTTTGGAGGACTGGGGAAAGGCGTCTTTATTCTGATTTATTTAATTAGAATCATTCTTTGAGTATTCCTTCCTCCACCAACTAGAAATGGTAAGATTCTATAGGGCAGAATGTTTGACATGTATGATAGATTAGATGTGACAAGCCCATAACTAGTAAATATTAGACTCTCAGAACTTTCATTGAATAAAGGGATGAAAAAGAGGGCTATTTTTTTAAATTTCTTATATATTAAAAGAAAAATCTGATGTTCACAGTATTTTGCTTTCAGATCTATGCTTTCTTTATTCTTTTTTGCCATTTTATTATAATAAATAAGATATCTATTAGGGGATGGATTCATGTATTATTGGAAATAAATGATTTTAAGATATTGATACATGCCAGGGTGCCTGGGTGCCTCAGTCAGCTGGGCTTCCAGTTCTTGATTTCTGCTCAGGTCATGATCTCATAGTCATGGGATCTAACCCTGGGTCATCAGCACAGAGCCTTTTTAGGATTCTCTCTCTCTCTCTGCCCCTACCCTGCTCACACATATGTGCACACTCTCTCTCTGTTAAAATAAATAAACATTTAGTAAAAAAAATATTGATACTTGCCCAATTATCTTTTAGATTTTTTAAAAAAATAATTCTTTAGAATATATCTAAATATGCCCAGAAATATTTCTTTTTAAAATAAGTACAAGCATAGATTGGTAATCTTTTTTTTTTCATTTTAAAAAATTATCTTCCTTTATATTAGGAAAATAATCTTTTTTTAAAAAAAATAATGTTTATTTATTTTTGAGAGATAAAAGCAGAGATAGAGTGAGACACAGAATCAAAAGCAGGCTCCAGGCTCTGAGCACATAGCCCAATGCGAAGCTCAAACTCACAAACCACAAGTGCATGACTTGAGCCAAAGTCCTATGCTCAACCACCTGAGCCACCCAGGCACCTCAGGAAAATGATCTTCTAATATTTCTTTGGGTATCTGTTTCAGACAGATTTAGGATTTCTTTATACAGTCATAGAATTAAAGTATCTGAGGTGTAGCCAAGAAAACTTTTTCCCCCTTTAACAAACCACAATTGTTTCTGGTATTTTATGATGCATGATGTTTATTAATGTTATAATTGTAGATTGTATTGAAATAAATAAAGCATGATACCTAGAGCAAACAATACTGAGCTTCAAGGGTGGGATGAATTATGAACGTAACAATAACTGGGAGTGAACCAATTAGAAAAGAGATGTAAGGCATCTCAAAATTATGGGATGTTGCTGAATATTGAACTATTTCAATTTTTGGTTCCAAATTTTCACAATGCTTCCCATTTTGAAATTCCATTCTAATAACTTCCTTTGCAATCTCAGAAAGCAGAACAGGGGAATCTCATATACATATATTTGTATGTAAATATAGTTATATGTATAAATAGGCTCCAGGTAGACATATAAATATGTATATACAAAAAGAAGCTATTTACTTTATCTCTCTCCATCTCTGTCTTTATTTATCTATCATATATCTATCTACCTATCTATCTGAATTTATCATGTTCAGAAAAATTTTATATGTTGTTTGCAAAAGGATTTACTCTTCATATTATAATCAGCCTGCCATTCACAGAGACTAACTTCTGATCTCCCTATGAGTCTACTCACACATCAAAGGAGATAATGGCCATTATTAGTTACATGCTCTATATCTGCTAAAAAATGAATTTGGGATTAAATTAATTGTAAGTGACTTATTTATTTCTCATAAGGTTAGCTATGGAAGAAACACATTTATAGTGTGTTCTTATATTTATCTTTTCTTTTAAGTCAGAACTATACACATGAAATTTTTTAAAAATAAAACAGCCAAAGATTTCATCTTAAAAATAGATACATTATTTGATTGCACGCCCCTAGATCTAAATTTGAAAAATTTAATTTTGAAAAGCAATTAGATTTTCACAGAGAGGTTTACTTAATCTTGATAAAATCCTCGCAGGGAAATGGATGGATTTTTAAAATGTGACATCTGTAATTTTTCTCATTTTAGCTTTTTAGATTTCTTAATAATATTGTAATATAACACATATCCCTTAGTGAATTCTCTGTTAAAATACAAAGCTTTATAGAATTTTAATTTTTATATATTTTTATAAATGTTTCTACCGAGATGCGTAATTCCTAAAGCTCTCTTTTCTTTTATAATGTGTTTTAAGTATATGCCTGATGTTATTCTCCTGGCATCGGGAAGGCAATAAACTTTGCGTTTGTTTTTTACATGTAAAGAACTATTTTGTATTATAGGATATTTGTGCTGAGAGTGATCACAATGATAATCTAACTTCTTCACTTCATTGTACTATTTGTCAATGAAAAAGTACACGTAAATTATTCACAAGATGACAGGCATTATGATTACAAAGATTAAGCCCCTGAAATCCTTGGGCAGAAAAGCCATGAAGAACATAAAACCAGATGATGTGAAGTGAACCGTTAGAACATCGATGCAGCTCTAGTATTTATACTTTCCACTACCTCTCAAATGTCACGCACATTTATGTATAACTGATTGAACAAGAAATGCAGTATGGCTGTAGAAGACAAACCAAAGCCATCTGAAACCATGAAATTATCCTGACACTTAGAATTATTCATCTATAAAAATAAAATGAATTCATTAACATTATCTAATGTCAATCTTCTTTAGACTTCCTAGTTGGAGTAACGTGGGCACTAAAGAGTTAAATATAAGAATCTGCTAGTGTCTGAAGAAATACTACTTCTTTTGTGTAATTTAATGGATTTCATTTAAACTAAAGGTATACATGATGATATATAGGGAACCATAATGAAAATATTCTAATTCTATTTGTTTTTATCTGAAGTATAAGGTATCAAGCATTTCTACTACCTAATATTAATTTGACACTGGCAGCCTCATTCCTCATGTCTTTTGCAGCTAACTTTGTTGTCAGTCATCTCTCCACAACCCACACTATACCTACTTTTGTCTCTCCTTCATCTGAGTTAAGAAAAAGAAAGCATTTAATGAATTTGTTTTTGAGAACAGGCTCTACCTTAACCAGCGTATACTGTCATTGCAGTGGGCAAACTTCTGACTCTCATCTCTCTGTCAGAAAAACACTGATAGAAATGTATTTCTTCTCTTTTCCCTCCTCTCCCAAACATATTCTTTTAGTCCTCAGATGCAATTTTGATCCTTGTCACAATAAAGGCCATGAAGAGTTTGAGTAAAATGATTGATCTGAAAGTAGGGTCTCATCTGTTGGCTTCCCACATGGGATGTTAATCTTCAAAGCTGAAAATTCATAGGGATGGATGTAAAACTATCCTGAGATACAACAGAGTGTTCAAAAATGGAATGAAGTAATTTATCTAAAAGAAGCAGCTGGGTATACAGGGATATTTATGAACGTTTGGTGTAATAAATGTTCAACGCCTGCAGTACAATTCACAGAAATATATGTCAAGGTTCCTAACTTGAAAATATAACTTGGAAAAAGTTCACCTAAAATTATTTATCCTATGCTTTCAAAACACTAATTAGGGTTTGTTTTTAGGATATCATTTATATTCACTAAACCCTAGTACAAAATCCTATTACTGATAATAGTGTTCCTCTTGAAACATAATTATCTGGAGAGAGCTGTAAGATCCGATAGTGAGGTTTACCTTGTGAGACCAGAACTTCTAGGATTTGACTTTATTTTATTTTTTAACATTTAATTTCCATATCCAATTATGGAGTTATAAAATTTTATTTCTTAAAATTGAGCATTTCTTTAATTTTATACCAATGTTCAGGAGGAAGTCTATCGTATTTAAATATCTACCTATACATTTTTTCTTGAAATATTAAGATCAACATGTTACTTGGCATATTTAGTAGTCATAAAAATATTAGAAAAAATATTAGAAAAAAATACCTTATTATGACATATATTACTCAGATTTACTTGTATGGTTACAACTGTAAATTTTGAAACATCCACAAAACTCTTTGCGAAGAAAATAAGGGCTTAAAAATACACTGATAGCATGTGAATCGGATCCTATTACTCCATTTCCTTGGAGAGAAAGCGAATATTTGAAATTTTTGGCTCTTGAGTAGAATGTGCTTTTAGCATTCTTTCTTATTTCTATTTTTGTGTCTGACTTTTCCTCATTCCTTCAATGGCAATTCCACTATTTGAAAATGACAGTGTATTTTGAAGAAAGAACTATAACTCCCCATCATGCCCCCAACGCCTGCTAGATTTCATGTCCAGCACATTCTTAGGGGTTTCCTGAAAAGACTGTGTACTTGAGCTGTAAGGTGCACAGCACTGCCCTCCAACAGAACTTTATGGGCAGGTTGGGGAGCTCCTTTGGCTTTGTTGAGGAAACATTAACCATCTTTATACCACTCTTCTTGGTTCCCATAGCGCAGTGCTGCTGAATTAAAGGAAACCAGCTTTAAAAATGGCGCCTGCTAGTTCAAGCATCAATCCTGGTGATAATTATTTTGGCATTCATATTTGGAAGCACTACTGTTTTATTTACTCATGACATATCAATAATAGGTCAGCTCACTCCTAGTAAGCAGTCTCCTGAGCCTCTCTCATTTTTATCTCCCCCAGGGTTGCTTAGATTGAAAATGGCATATTTCCTTTGACATATTTCCAAGGCCCATGTCCTTCCTCACACTCTCTTTAGTGTGGCTGCTAATCCTTCTAAGTCCCTTGGATGCTTCTCCCGGTACCCAAAGTGGTTTCTGGTACTCTAATCTATATTCTAAGGCAGACCATCCTAAATATACTTAAAGTTAGTGAAAAGGCACCTAGTCTTTTTGACCTGATGTGATAATGAAGAAATAGAAACACTAACTTGTTCATTATTTCATTTGGTTTATATATGAAAGGGTTTATTTATAGACAGAAAGAATTATGTATTTAAATTGGCTGATCATAGAAAGTTCTCTAAATTATCAAAGTTGCTTACTCAAAGGAAGTATGTCTAGTAGATAAAATTTTAGTTTTCTTATAATCTTGAAGTCTTAATAATATGAAGATGGTTTGGAAAGTGAACATAATACAAGGATGTCCCAAATTATTACCACTCTTATCGTTTACAACTTTGGCATCAATTTTGCACTATTGATATTCTACTTTAGGGTGATTAGGAGCTATATAAAGATGAAATGCAACATCATCCTGTTATTATTATTTATTATATTCATTTCTCTTTTTCTATTCTTACTCTTATTTCATGTATTTGCTGTTTTCTATATAGGACCCTCCTGTCCCTCCAGTTCACCTTTTTTTTTTTTTCCTATCTACTCTTAAATCTTGGGGCAATTTTCATNGAAGGAGAAGGAGAAGGAGAAGAAGAAGGGGGGGAGGAGGGCAGCTCTCAGGCAGGGATGGGCGTGGCATGATCCAATGCCTCAGGTGGGAGTTCTGCGGTGAGGGTTCTGGGGAGGAGAGTGGCGGTGCTCCAGTCCCTTCTCGAACCAAGCACTGCACCTCGCTTTTTTGGGCGTGTAAACTCCCTGTACTGGGGGCGAAGCCAAAGTTGGTTGCACTCTTCAACCCAGGCCAGTTCCAATCTCCAAATCCCAGTCCGCGGGCCCCCTGAAATTGCCTTAGACACAGCTTCCCAGGCAACCCCCTCGGGCAATTCCAGGCCCCCAGCTGAGCTCTGGGGGTGGAGTCAGAATCGCTGCTTCCGTCTCTGGGTCGGGCTGGCGCGCATGGGCGGGGGCTTGCCTGCTGGGTGCGCGGAGCCGCTGGAGTGAGGAAAACCGGGTCCCTCTATGGCTCGTCACCCGAAACACGAACTCACAGGCAAATTTCCCAGTTTTTAGTTCTCTGCCTTCCCTCTCGAGTTCCAGCCCGCCAGGTGCGCGGACGCCCGGTGTCTGCGCGGCTCTTTCAGGGGCCCCAGCCGCCCGGGAGCTACAATGGCGGCAGGCGCGCCACCACTCTGAAGTCTAGCCTCCAGGAGCCTGCACAAAGAAGCAGTTTGTGTGCTCAGCCCCCTCCAGGACCAGTTGGTGCGAGGGGACCTGGTGTGCAGGTATTTGGCAAGTACGGTCTTTCTATGCCCCGAGCGGAGATTTTTCTGTTTCAGACTCTCTCCTTTTCCCCTCTCAGTCCCCGTAGAGGGTAGAGGGGGATCGCCTCCCACCCTGGAGTCTCCGATCCCGGCCCGATTTTATCTTCCCCGGTTCACAGTCACGTTCAAAGGCTTTTTCAGTGGATTCTGCGTCCTTTTTCTACCAGTCTCTCAGGTTTTGTAAGGCTTCCAATGGCTTCAGATCTTTTCCGTGTGATGTATGGGCGCGAGTGCAATTACAGAGCTCCTTACTTCTCCGCCATCTTCAAGATTCTATATTATAATTTTCTTAAAATCTAATCTTTCATTTAAAAGAATAAGTGTGTTGAAACTTGTGAAAATAGATCTCAAAATCAATTAGACTTTTTGATGTCAACAATTTAAAAGTAATGGTGATTGTTTCCTAAAGTGGTTGATCTACTAATCTGGAATTTTAAAATTTTAAAAAACTTAAGTCTAAATTCTCCAAAGTTATATCCCCCTGCCTCTGATTTCATGGACTTGATCAACATACATTAGTCTCTATTCATGATCTTGTCAATTTCCAATTAAATTAATTCATGTATTAAAAAATGTCACTCTGGTAACCTATCCTTTAACAAATCTTAGAAATGGAAGTCATTCTCAGATTTTTGAGTACCTAATCTCTTAAAAATTGCTTAATGTAGATTTACTGAGATAGAATTGATTCATAAAAATCACATATTTAATATATATTATTTGAAGAGTTTGGATGGATGGATGTACCCGTGAAACCGTAACCACAATCAAGGTAACAAGTATATCCATCACATTTGACAGTTTGCTCTGGCTCCTTTGTTGTTTTCTTGTAGTAACTACACTTAACACAAGATCTACCCTCTTAGTAATCATTTTAAGACCACAAATATGGTTGTCCCACAGATCTCTAGAACTTATACATCTTGCATAACTGAAACTTTATGTCTGTTTGAACAGTAACTTCCAATTTCTCCGTCTTCTAGACCTGAAAAACATAATTCTACTCTCTGCTTCTGTGAGTTTGACTATTTTAGAAGCCTCATATAAGTGGAATCATGCAGTATTTTTCTTTTTGTGACTGACTTCTTTCACTCATCATAATGTTCTACAGACTCATCCATGCTTTCCCATATGGCAAGATTTCCCTCTTTTTAAGGCTAAATGGCATTCCATTGTATGTATATGCTCCTTGGAATATAACCAAAATAACTGAAATTAGGATTTCAGAGGGGTTATGTATACTTCCATGTTCATTGCAGCATTATTCACAGTAGTCGAGATATGGAAAAAACCTGTTAATCAGTAGACAAATAGAGCATGTAAACTTTGATAATATCCTTCCTCTATACAATCTACACTTGTATATGAAACAGAAAAATGCTTATACTGATCCCATCTTATTATATCAAAGTTCAAAAGAGGTGAGTCTAGCAACTTTGATGTTATTAAATTGAGTAATTTTAGATATTTACTTATTTAATTATTCAAATGTTCCAGACAAATTGCAAATGAGATCTTCTATGTGACTAAAACCATACTTTACTGTATCTCAGTGTTTTCTACATGAAGATATAAATCTGCATCTTTTTGTCTCATTACAACTGCCCCTTCATTGCACTCACTAGGCAAGTTTCCAATACTCACTAGGCAAGTTTCCAATAAAAATCTTATTGTTTACAATTTTCATTCATTGCTTTGAAGAATGTTTTGGTATCTTTTTGCCAAACAAATACATTTAATTCACATTTTTCTCTTCAAGGATTCCATCTAGTACTATTAACCATGCATAGGGACTGGCCATAAATTCAATGTGCAATACAGACTTTTTGAAGTCTAACAATCATCTGACTTCGTGTTGTTTTTATCCCATTTGACATGTTGTCACTTCATGTTATGAGTTTGTTTCAATAGTAAACATTTATTTCTTTGTGATATTGGTGTAAAATGCAGCTTTAAAAATTGCAAGTCATCTGGGAAAATAAGTAATTTTGTAGTTATGTGAGACATTTTGGATTTAGCTCTCGATTGCCATATTTTCTAAACAGTTTCTTCGGCTTGATTTGAAAATGTTGTAATAATCTCATGGAAACATATTGTTTCCTAATTTGTACTTATAAAAAAAGAAAGCCGAAATGAACTCAGCTTTTTTATTTTTATTTTTTGGTTTTGATGCAAGTAGGCTGAGTCTGAGTACCCAGAGAGGGTCCCATAGGAACAGGGTGAGGGTCCTTGGCTTCATGCTGGATAGAAATCAATCACATGCCAGAGGAAGTGAAAACAAACTTGACTGAGTAGTGTGAGTGACAGAGTATAGCAGACAGAGTGAAGCAGACTGGCAGATTCTGGGAGGATACGAAAGAAAAGGAGAATGAGTTGTCATCACTTGGGGCTTATATTTAGGGGATTATATTGGAAAAGAGGTCCAGGATTTCAGTTCCTTCAGGAAGCCAAGGTAGGGTCCAGTCAAAGCCCAGTGACAGATGAATACTAGGTATATTTTATAAATCATCAAAGGTAGGGGCACCTGGGTAGCTTAGTCGGTTAAGCATCCGACTTTCGCTTAGGTCATGATCTCGCGGTTCGTGGGTTCGAGCCCCGCGTCGGGCTCTGTGCTGACAGCCAGCTCAGAGCCTGGAGCCTGTTTCAGAGTCTGTGACTCCCTCTCTCTCTGACCCTCCCCTGCTCACGCTGTCTCTCTCTCCTAGAAATAAAAAAAATAAACATTAAAAAATTTTTAAAAAAATCATTGAAGGTACAGGCACTAATGCCAGCATAAGCTAGAATTTGTTTAAAGCTAATGCCCTGGGGCGCCTGGGTGGCTTAGTCGGTTAAGCGTCCGACTTTCGCTTAGGTCATGATCTCCCGGTTAGTGGGTTCGAGCCCCGCGTCGGGCTCTGTGCTGACAGCCAGCTCAGAGCCTGGAGCCTGTTTCAGAGTCTGTGACTCCCTCTCTCTCTGACCCTCCCCTGCTCATGCTGTCTCTCTCTCTCTCTCCTAGAAATAAATAAAACATTTAAAAAAATAAAGCTAATGTCCTAGAACAGTCATGGGATTCAGCTCTTCTTAGACGTTATCAGATGTTTGAGGTCTATGATAAAACACAGAGAATAGTTAACATTTTGCTTCCCCCTTGAAGTGGGAGTAGACCTTCGTTGGTTCTCACTCAAATGCAGTGTAAATTCTAGAACGTGAGAGAATAGGCCTGGCAGAAAAACAGCAGAAACAGAAACTTTCTCAACTGGAGTACCCTCAGCTC
>NW_027526945.1:63185-64272 GCF_008692635.1 Crocuta crocuta
TAAAGCACATGGCCTGATTAGTCTCATTCCTCTATTTCATAATTTTGCCATGTAGATAAGATCCTTAGGCTAAAAGAGAGAACTATAATAAGGAGTACGAATTAAATTTGAGAAAATCCATGTATTAGCCATCATTAAGCTGGTGTGAAATATATGAAATATTTTATATTAATTTTAACTTAATTCAATAGCTAAAATTATTTTAAAGTAATATATATTTTATGCTGATATAATATCTAAAATTCAAAAAAGTAATAATTTCTTGGAGGCATAATAGTTCCTTTTATGAATTATTAAATTAAATCATTTTTAGTTTATTTTTACAAATACCATTTGGTATTTTGGAAAAGCAAGCAGTAATTCATAACATTTCCATCATGAGCAATAACTTGAGTAGTTGTGTTAATACTGAAAGACAAAACTCAGCGACTAACCCTACAGTCAATTATATTCTGTATGGAATCATGCAATACCAAATACTACTACTAATACTATTAATAAAGAGGTAAATTATAATCCATTTTTTACAAAGATACAGTGGAACCAGAATTATTAAATTGAATTAAACACTAGTCCTTTACATACACAAGAAAAATAAAGAACTTTGCTATCTAACTTATATCTAAAGCAATAACTGCACACTTTCATGGTGTTTCAAAGCAAAGGTCAGATTGAGGTGCAATGAGATCCCAGGAGAGAGCTTTTTGGCTGCCTGAGCTATGAATTAAAAATTTTATGCCCAGATACAAAGTCATTCAATGAAGGTATTTTACAGAATGAACTCTAAAAATATTGCCCAAATATTTATGATTTTGAATGTTGGGGAGCCTGACTGGCTCAACTGGTTAAGTGTGTCCAACTCTGGATTTTGGCTCAGGTCATGGTCTCATGGTTCATGAGATAGAGCCACAAAGCTCCGCACTGAGAGCATGGAACCTGCTTGGCATTCTCTCTCTCTCTCGCTCTCTGCCCCTACCCCATTTGTGCATACTCTCTGTGTCCTCAAGATACATAAACATTAAAAAATGATTTTGAATGTGTGTTACTATAAAAAAAATTTTAAACATAGATATTTCATGGCACACTG
>NW_027526945.1:64463-83265 GCF_008692635.1 Crocuta crocuta
TTCATGGCACACTATACCCATCTGTGGCTTACCTAAATGCTGTATTATACCCAGTTTGGGAGCTCTGTATTATTTATCACTTACATAGATAAGAAGTCACTTATAACAAAACAAAACAAAACAAAACAAAAAGGTGAATCATTGCAAGTAAGTTATTTTAAATGTTATATGGACATTTTGAGTATGCACAAGTATCCTTAGTGAACTATTTCCCACCACTTTTTGACTGGAGTTTTTAAGAAAAAAATATTTGTTTTTAGTAGGTATTTATCATATTGAATAGGAAGGTGTGATAAAAATTTAGAATATCTCTGAATATATTAATTGTAACATTACCCAAAATATGTTTATCCAGTTTTAGTGTTAGCAAAATAGAAATTAACATATTTGAGCCCAAGAAAATTTTTTTTCAAGTGATTGTTATATAGAAGAGGAAACTGAACCTCTGAGTAATTAAGTGAATTTCACTAAAATCACATAGGTTGTAAAATTAGAAAATACTGCAAAATTTAAAATTTGCCTGATTTACACATAATTTCATGTTTGTTAACTCTAGCCTGATAGATGAAATCAATTCCACGTAAGTAAATTGAGATAGCACCAACTATTAATTAGGGAGTATTCTAAATGTGGTACTTGATAATCTTTAATTCACAGTGACAAAGGCATTTGGGTTTAGTTTGGACAATGTATTTTCTAGTGGAGAATAATAAATGTTAAAAATAATTAGATGTCATCTGTATCTACTAGGTTTCACAATTTAGGCACATTGTATTGTTGAATTTCCCTTCTTCCAAAATAAGTGTAGGTAATACCTAAACCATTTTGTGAGTACTCTTTGGTTGAAAATAATAAGGAAGTACTAAATTAGTATTGTGCATATGTATGTATGGATATGTGTGCATATATATGACATAATTTTAATACTATATTCTGTATTATAAATAATGTTAAAATGCTCATAAGCTTTTCATTCTCATTTGATTTAGGCAATCTATTAAACGTACTCAGGCACCGGAGAGGAAAAAAAAGGAAACCTTAAAAGTCAGTCTGTCAAATTCCTGTTACTTATTTCTGCTTTACCCTGATTACGTGGCTCTAACTTCATTTTGACTTTTTCTCTTATATTAATTGATTAAAAATTGTTGCCTTTCTCTCTAAATCAGTGCATCTTCCATCAGGAAATTCATTCTTTTTCCTTCTGAGCACTGCTACATTACCTGTTCTGTCATTCTGAACTTATTTCCTTAGTTTAAGTTCCGCTCGCAAACGAGGGAACATGCCCTCCTTAGAAATAAGGAGGAGGCTGGAATTGTGAGCAGGCCTCTTAGTAAACATGTTGTGGTCGCTTCCTCCCTTTGCTCCCCCCTGTCCTTGAAATGTGTTTGGCTACTTGCCCTTAATTGGTAAAGGAATGCATCTTGTAGATTTCAGTTTGTATCCAGTTACCGAGTATAAAACAAACCGCAAGAGGGGCTTGCGTAGAATTGTTCCTCCAGCCGGAGTTGTGTCTGTGTCTGTCTTTTGTGTGTGTCTTGTCCTTTGTGTCATTTTGTCTGCAACAGAAAGAAAGAGCATGAGCAGGGGAGGGGCAGAGAGAGAGAGAGAGGGAGACACAGAACCCAAAGCAGGCTCTGGGCTCTAAGCTGTCAGTACAGAGCCCAACGCAGGGCTCGAACTCATAGACCATGAGATCATAACCTGAGCTCAAGTTAGATAATTAACCAACTGAGCCACCCGGATGCCCCATTTTTTTATATTTATCATTATCATTACCTTGCTGCTTGCTAACTATAGATTGAAATCAGTACTCCAGTAAAAACTAGAACATAGGCTTTTAATAAGGGTTCTATTATCTTTTTAATTTGGAATCAAATGGGATAATGTTTATGAGAATGGCCAATACCTTTTATTTTATTGAAAAAGGGCCATTATATTATCCTGACATTATTTTAACAAATAGAATTGCTTTAGCATTCAAAAAGAAATTTTAAAAAATGCATATTTTTCTAATAACTTTTCAAACAGAGTTTGTAAATATGGATAAAGATTTTCAGTTTTGTTGATAATTATGTTCAGATGTATTATATTATTATTTTTGCTATGCACAGATGACCAGTTATTTACAGGACTTGGTAAAGCAATAGGTTGATGTGAAAATATAGATAAAATGAGGCATCTAAGCATCCAGGTCAGTATTTCCTAGATACTATTAACAGACCACAAGAATCAGAGGAAAATACAGGAAAATGTAGGAACAAGCCTCATTCTGGATAGAACAGTAAATAAAGAAAACAAAATGTTAAAGTGCTAATGAATATAAATATCAACACTGTGAGCCTCATGGGTGTAAGGATTTCTGTTTCCTTCATTAACATATCTCAAGGACCCACAGAATACGAGACACACAATCATTATTGAATAAATGAAAGAATAAATAAATAAGGAACATCTGCCAGAGCCTACAAGATGTATACCAGGGGATAAAACTCAAAAGAACTGTGAGAAATAAGCCCACTGACCCAATCAGAGGAGGGACGCAGAGCCACAGTGAAGGGAGGGAGCACAGCCAATGGAGGCTTTAACCAACATTCTTGCAGGAGCCGGTGTCTGATGGACAGGCATGCTCTGGGTGGTTCCAGCAAGCAATTTATCTTCTAGGATGAAGTCCCTCCCTCGATTCCTCATTGGCTGTTTACTACAGAGGTTACAGCCTTACTCAAAAGTCACCTATGCTCATGTAAGGCAAAAAGCAGT
The DNA here is from genome assembly GCF_008692635.1 of Crocuta crocuta. NCBI lineage: Eukaryota > Metazoa > Chordata > Mammalia > Carnivora > Hyaenidae > Crocuta > Crocuta crocuta. Next base: position 67,221 of record NW_027526945.1, read on the forward strand.
CTGATTGAAACAAATCTCAATTTCTTGAGGTGACTGAAGAGACTTCTGTTCTTTGGCTCATGCTCATTGCAAGGCCTGTGAAAAATAAGCTAGCAAAATGGAGAGGGGAAGAAGAACCATGAAGTGAAATGTCTAAGGGTTTGGGACTATATTGTAGGTGGTGGGGAGGGGGTTTGTACATATTTTCAATAGGTTGTAAACCTATTGTTAACTAGATAGCACAGCTTTTATTTGGTATTTCTGAGAATGAATCAACTCACTTACTCCTCATAAGAACAAAGAAATTATTAAAACAGGATCTGAATTTGAACCAAATATCTTAAAGCCAATATTCTTAGAATCAAATATTCTTAGAATCAAATATTCTAAAAATGACCTAAATAAAACTGGCTATGAAATGCATTATCTGGTGATTTTAGTTATTTAATACAGTTACTTAATATATACAGTTTTTTTTTCTTCCATGCCATATTCACATTTAAGTTCAGTTGTACCTAACTGAAAATCAATTTCCTGTTTTTGTAATTCCTCAAATAGTTTTGAGAACCTAGCCTGAATGGAGGGAAGAGTGGTCATAGTATAAAAATACTTGCTTTAATACATTAAATATAATGGCCCAGATTGACTGTTTCCACTTATGGAGTCAGGGAAAGGCAAATCATGCACTGTTTTTACTTTATTAAAATATTAAGTCTGAGGCATCTCACATGCAGTAAGAAAGTTCAGATCTGGTTAAGGACTCGTACATTGGCAATGGCATTCCTGGAGGTGAATAGGTTAAGCGAGCACAAGACTAATAACATTCCACCTTCACCTTTCTGAGCTACAATTCTCTTCTGTTACACAAGATTACAAAAGCCTGTATGTAAGTCCTAGTCCTATCAAGGGGCAGAAAAACTATTCTATAGCTACTGCAGTTACTCTCAGGTCACAAGAACATCTCCAAATGGCAATCTTGAATCCCAGACTTCGACCAATGTGACATCATGTAGATGACATTTGAGGTCTTTCACTGAAAAGGAGCAACTCAGTGACCTCTTTCTCTTTCCATTCTGCATTCTGCTTTCCTCTAAGTCAGTGTTACACTGTCTCTTGAGAAGAAGGCAGACTGCCAGATCATGGTGCTCAGTAACCATTAGGAAAAATCATTTCCCTCTTTGGAATTTATGTATTCTTAGTCCTCTGCAATGGGTGCTGGCTAGGCCCCATGCCGGATCAGTCACACAAAAATAATATAAAGTGGATCTTATAACTTTGGCACATCTTAGAAACTATGATGCAAGCTTTTTTTTTTTTATGACATATATATTCTTATCTGTTCCCTAGTGTACCCCTTGTTTCTAGAACATAATATGTACCAAAGAGAATGTGTTGGAAGGATCATGGGTGGGCCCTTGTGCTCTTAATGACCCTACCTCCCAGTGATCAGACAATGAGCCTGTTCCTCATTTTTTTTTCTTGCAGCCTCTTACTCTGTGAGCATTTTCTTGATTACTAAATTCAGACCTGCCTCCAAGAGAAATGGAAAGGACCACAGAACTGAGCCCATTCACTTGACTCTTATCTCTATGTTGCTGGTCATGTATCAGCACCCCCACCACCACGGAACACAGGCCAGCCATGTCACTGTTCATCTTTATCTCTATTTTTCTGCTCTTAGACAGGAAAGCACATTTACAATTTCTTTCATTTGTCACTTACTATGGTGTTGTTGATCATTGACTTGCTCACAGCAGAAACTATCCTTGCATCCCCACTGCTCAGCATAGTGCTGAACACAGAGATGGTACTCAAAAATATTTGTTGAGAAAATCAAAGGCATATCGTGTATGCCTGACTTGTTACTTGTAACAGTTCACATATTTGGCCAGTTTATTAGTTGAAAACCCACTGCTTGCAAAGAACTGCATGTGCCAGATGTCAAAGGCAATATATTAAAATGTGATACATGATGAAGCCCTCTGGGACAGCAGGTGTGGGAAGCCAGATGTAGTTAAGACAATTGAGTAAGTGAAAGTATGAGCCTTTCCAAGTGAATCCTTCAAAATGAGGGAACCACAGAAAAATCAGACTCAAAGAAAGACATGTTGGGCCGGAGAGGACAAGGGCACCTGATTGGAAAGGATATAATTTGCACTCTACTTCAGAGCATATGAATTTTCCAATGGGGAAGAGGAAAGGCATTGCATTAGAAACAGTTCCGTAGATATCCTGGTTTCTCTAGTTTACTATGAGGCAGGCATACTTCCCTTTTCTCAGTTACTCAAATGAGCCAAATTTTATTTTTTGTTTGTTTGTTTTTAACCTGAGGGCCTTTGGTATGCAATTTTCTTTGCCTGGAATACATTTTGCTCCCTTTCTTTCTTCTTGATTCACACCAGCTTCCTTTCAGTTCTCAACAGAAATTTTATTTCATTGTGAAAAGATATCCCTCTCTTTTCTCTCTCCCCTTACCATAGACAAATACAGTCTTCACTCTGATTGGGCCAGCTTCTTCTACAATACATTCTCCTCAAATTTCATACATCTTCATGAGGACATTCACCATGGCTATAATTATATAAGACAATTAATTTTAATTTGTTGTTTATTGCCTTAGCTGTTTTACCACTGAACTCCATGCTTAAAAAGAGTTTATCTTCCAAATCAGCAACAAACTCAATAGCATCAACAGCAGGCTTTCATTAAATTCTTATTAAATTACTAACTGAGCATGAGCTTTGTAAAGTATAGGTCCAAAGATAAAAGGGTCTTCAAAGGTTTGCTTGGTATAAACACCATACCCCTGAAGTAAAATTTGATAGTCCATTGAGAAAACTTCATCCTGCCAACAACATAGGAAAAGGGATTGTTACAGTTGTTGCTTTAGGAGATGTTCTGATAACTCAATAATGTCTTTTTTGAATGTTGAGAAGACTTCTGTCTGCTGACATCTGTGTGTCCTACCAAGGCCCTGAACATAATAAAGTCTTTAGGAGATTTAGTCCCACCCATGTCTCATTCCGTCCTCCATGGTCACCCAACAAATGCAGTTTCCTCTGGCCAGATGTCATGTGTTCTGTCTGTTATACCCATATTCTTTCTTTGATTCCAACATCCCTCCTTCCTAACACCTCCCAACTCACCCACTATGTCCACAGCATGTTTTAATGTTTCAATAATCTTGTGTGCATTTTCCTTTCTTATCAACATGTAATCTCTACCCGCTTGCCTCAAGTGCAACTAGATTTTTTTCAGGAGTCACCACTGCAGGGGCCAATGAGAGGCTACCCCAATTGGGCCGTTCTGGCATGAACGTTGTTTTGAATTCAAAGTAATCAAACCAGACACAGGAAAAGTTTTCTTCCTGGTCCTCAAATGCCTAAGTTTACATTGGAAAGGAGAGCCTATATCAGGAAGAGAGTTATTAACAGGTACTCTCCGTTACCTAAGAAATCTATCTGCATAAAAGGGCACCTTTATTTTTTTTAATATCTCCTTTCACCTTCTTAGTGAGCTTTCTCCTCTTTGTGTCCTTAAGTTCCTACCTCTCTCCTTTGCTCTATAAGCATCTTGTTGACTGACTTGTCTTTGAAGTTTTCACATTGGCATGATCATTTTACTTGAAGTAGATGATAAGGCTTTGGGACGATGGTGGGGTGGTCTGGAGCTGATGGCCAAGATAGAATTCTTGAAGATGTCTTTAGTGCCAAAAGTTGATTTTATTAAAGCACAGGGACAGGACCCGTGGGCAGAAAGAACTGCATTGTGGTTGTAACAGGAAACTAATTATATATCCTTAGGTTAAGAGGAGGTTAGGAATCGAGTAAGTCTCTAAGGAATTTTGGAAGCAGGGTTTCCAGGACCTTGAGAGGCTATGTGCTCTTAGGAAAACGAGATTTATTGTCGTTTAGTAAAATCTCAGTCATGAGACCCTTCAGAAGTATATCAGCAGGCCATAAGCTTGGAGTGTGATTGCCAGCATATATCTTCAGGGAGTTGATATAAAGAAAGTTTCCAAAGGAATTTTTATACATTAAAGTAGACATACAGTTTCCTGGGGGGTCAGGATAATGTTAAGCCAAGATTGCCTTTTGCCCCTAGCAAAGTGTCATCATGGAGGCAGCTGAGCTCCTAGAGGGAGGTCACTCTGCCTGTTTCAAAGACTTGTCAGTGGGCTGTAGGCAGTAAGGGATTTAATTTTTCATTTGCCTTAGTTTCCCACATCACCATGGCAGCCACTTAAACTCCTTCCCTTTGTTCTTGAGTAGCCAGGAGTGTCTGAGGAATGTCACACATATCCCACCTGGGGGAGGGGGGTTGCTGTTATCCTGTCCTTCATCCTTAGCTTGCCCCATGCTCCCTCATCAATAGACAATTAAATATGGATGGAATTGATACATTTCCCTTCCAGGAAGAAACTTCATTAGCTAGATTATGATTCACCTAATTCTTTTTCCACAATAAGGTGTTTTTGGAAGTACAAAGACAGGCCCCCATTAGCCTGAGTCCTCAAGTAACTATGATAAGCAAACCCCTCTACCAACTCTTGATAACACTAGTAGCATAAGCAGGACACAAACATGTACCTTAAGTGTCTGAGGCTGCAGTTATTGTTTCTGCATAAACAGGAATTTCCTAACAAAAACAATAAACTTTGATTACACTTGTGAAAATGTATTATTTATGAAAATGAATTACTTATTTCATAATAATAAAAAATATCACCCTAACTAAAAGGAGCACAGCAGGAGCATAGCAAAGCCATGACTCAGTATTTTCACCCTTATAAAATGTTTTACAGTAATTGCTGTTCTTTAAACTCACTATAGAAAAGAAATAAACTAACATAAGAACTACATGAGGGATTATATAATGTTTCTATAGCAATATCTGGGCCATAATGGACATTTAATAAATGCTAGTTAATGGGCTCTCTTTTCTATTGCTAACGACATTCAAAAATCACAGTTTTGTTAGTCCGGAGTCAATCTAAAATACAAAACTGCTTCATAAAGCAAATGAAATATGGAAAACCAGGAAGCAAACTTCTAGGGACAAAATCCATTAAGAATTCTTTAACATAATAATTTAAGTTCATATGCAAGAGTAGTCAATGATGAGGAAAAAAAAGGGGGTAAACAAGCATAGATGAAGCCACAATAAATAGGTTTCCAATTATTTTATTAGCTTCATGTGCTCCCTAATATAGAAAGGATATGCTTTGGGGATGTAATTCCATGTACAGATAATATTCATGATTTAATATAATTGATAAAAGATCTCAGCCATAAAAACTAGAGAGTTTAATTAAAAGCAACTTGTATGAAAGGAAGTTCATACTCAATAGGCAAGAAATTAGAGATATCATTGAAGGAACAAGGACCAAGAAATTGTACTAAGGGGGAAAGTCTTTCAGGTGATACAGGAAAGATAAATGCACTCTTGGTTCTTGAATAAGATTTGAATGTATTACAATATTCTCAGTAAATGAGCAAACTCTGAGAGGAGATACTTTCTAGTGGATTAGAATGGAACTTTACGTCTTTTGAAAGGACTCAAACATTTGAATTATTGACTTGATAGAAAAGGCAGATTGTGTGACTTCTTCAGGGCTTACAAGGAGACCAGCAAGTAGAGAATTTTTATTCAGTTACTGTTACAAATAAGAGATATGTTCTGGCAACCCATCTTCACAAATAAGAAGACAATTAACATAATGAGCTATCATTTTGCATCTACCAAGTATTTATTTCATTTATGTTATTATTTTTCATATAAGCATTGTTTATTGTCTATTTTACCATCACCCTAATTTCCCCTGCTGATTTCTCAAACACACTCACAAATATATACAATAATGTAAGTATTGTGAGAATAAAGAAGTTGGTTTGATATTGTTTGATATTGTGCTTCCAGGGCCTACAACTATGATTAATTAATTAATATAGGTTGACTAAAATAATTTGGTAAAGATTGAAATTAAATAAAAGTTCACCATTACTGTTAGAACTATTGGCAGCAGTTACTGTTTGGATTGGATTTATATTCTTAGAATCATCTGGTTCCTCATTCTTGGAAGTGCTGAATTTGCAACCCAGACCTTGCATGTCTTACCTTTTACTCATTGTTCCCTAAGCAACTCCATGCCCCCAATTTGTATATCACTGCAGATTTTCCCGAGGTTTTAGGACAGTGTGTGTGTTTTACCTTACATAAATCTGAAGCAGCTTAGACTTGAATGTTTAGTTGTGTGACAACTATACCAGCAAACAGGAATTGCACAGAAGCCATTTTTCTCTCCAGGATCTAGCCTCCTGTAATGTTGAGAGAGAGAGAGATGATAGAGATAGAGTTAGAGAAAGGGATAGAGATACAGATAGATACAGATACAGATACAGATAAAGAAGTATACAAGAATATTTGAAATAATGTTAGCATGTAGTAAAAATCTTGTTATTTTCTTTAATTCTATTTATATTGTAATATTTTCCAATGAAGATACATTCTTTTTATAATAATTTGCAAAAACCTATGCTGTTTTCCAAACTATTATAATCATCTATTGTGTGTTCATTTATGTTTTAATGCTAATTTATGATCTTCTCAGTTCCTAATGTTGCCTATATCTGCCCCTCTTAGTCTCTTAAAAAATTCATGACCAAAATCAAGACTGAGTCACCACCATGTAAAAGATTCTGTGCCCAATATTCGATGCTTTCATATCCTTAATATGTGTTTATTTTAAACTGCATTTTGATTTCTGAAAATGTATTTTAATTTTTATAAGCTTTTGCTGGAAGTATAGTATTCATTGGCTTTTTAAATCATAATTTTGTTTTGGCATCTGTGTAAAAATCTACCTGTTCTCTTTTTCTTGAGGGAAGCACAAGAGCATTTCAAACCACATGTCTTACCACTCCCTTTCTTTCCCACATAACTTCAGCCACATTTTCCTACTGTTCTAATATATGAGGCTTGTTTCAACATCAGCGACTGACACATGCTCTTCCTTTGTGTGGATTGTTATTAGTCCCAAATATTCATATGGTATCTCCCTTATCAGCTTCAGGTCTTTATGTGGCTAGAACCTTCTTACTGATGCCTTCCTGGACCAGTCTATTTAAAATTGCAGCACCATCTGGCATATTTGACATCCCATCTGATATACTCTACTCCCTTTCCTATTATTTTCTTTATAACAATTATCACCTAAAATACACTTTAATTTTTTTTCTTTCTTATTGACTGCCTTCCCCTATTGGAAAAAAAAAGTTGCATGAATGCAGGGATTTTTATTCAATTAATTCATTATTGTATCTCTAGTGTTTATATAAGTGCTTAGTAAAACATGTTTTATTTAATTTTTAATTTAAAAAATGTTTATTTTTGAGAGGGAGACAGAGTATGAGCAGGGGAGGGCAGAGAGAGAGGGAGACACAGAATCTGAAGGAGGCTCCAGGGTCTGAACTTAGCTGTCCACACAGAGCCTGACATGGGGTTCAAACTCATGAACCATATCATGACCTGAACCAAAGTCAGATGCTTAACTTACTGAGCCACGTAGGCACCCCAGTAAAATGTATTTTAAATGAATGGATAAATTTACCATGAAATATAACATGGAGTCAGCTGTTATTTAATATGACAACCAACTGCAATCAGGAAATGAAGACTAAGAACTTTCATATGCTATTTACTATTTTCATAACTTCTGGAAAATTACTTGTATTTTTAAATTTCTTTAGCTATGGAATTGTTACTTTCCTCCAAGAAATGTGAATAAATTTACCTTAATGCATGGAAAGAATACTTACTGGCTCAGATGTTGGTTTCTGAATAAAGTCTAAAGGGACCAGAGAGTTTTTGAAAAATGGTTAATACCATAACTGAGATAGGGAAAGTAAAAATGAGTCCAGAATATCTTGTTGTCCTAGAAATTAAGGAAGTGCTAAAAAAATGACAATCATAGACATAGATACAGGTCTCCCACTGGCCAAATCTGAGACAATTTGGCCATCAAAATTAGTAAAGATGGTAATCCACTGAATAAAATATGAACACATGGGTTTACAGTTAGAAAAAAAGAGCAACTGAAAGAAAAAAGGAAGGAAGGAAGGGATGAAGGGGGGAAAAGGAGGAATGGGATCTTAGCTGCAGTATAAATCCAATTAATAACCCTAGAAAATACCTAGGGTTTTTTTTTTATTTTTATTTTTATTTTATGTCTAGGAGAGAGAGAGACAGCGTGAGCAGGGGAGGGTCAGAGAGAGAGGGAGTCACAGACTGAAACAGGCTCCAGGCTCTGAGCTGGCAGTCAGCACAGAGCCCGACGCGGGGCTCGAACCCACGCACCGCGAGATCATGACCCAAGCGAAAGTCGGACGCTTAACCAACTAAGCCACCCAGGCGCCCCAAACCTACGGTTTTTGACAGCCATCATACTAATAATCTGTTTAGACCTTTTTCTCAAATGGATGTTAAACTTAGTGATTGAAAGTTCAGTGATGAACATATTTATATAATGTACTCATTAATTACAAAGAGAAAAAAATAGTAACTTTAGAGTGAAGAAATCTTGTTGACATTACTAAACCAAATGACTAAAGTTGATATCACCAATAATGGGACCAAACAACATCACGTGCATCATATGATATACTAAAAAGGACTCTGTGTCGTTTCTTTGGTATTCTTCCTAAAAATGCATCAAAAATTTTTGATCATGAAGAGATATCAGACAACCTTTTATTGAACTGCATTCTACCTAATAACTGTTATTTTCAAATATATCGAGTTCATGTAAAATAACAATAAAAATACTACAGAAATGTTACATATGAAAGGAGAATAAGAAACCATAAGTAACCTCAATCCATGATCCTAAGTTGGATCCTAGATTGGGGGACAGGGAAGGAACCATAGGGGACATTATTGGGACAATTGATAACATTTGAATATTGTATTAGGGTTTCATAGAGAAACAGAACCAATGGTACCAGAAACAGAACTGGAGAACCAGAAGAACCAATAGTGTGAATTCCAGTAATAGCCAGAGAAGATGAGATGACATCCCCCAGCTTTACAATGGTGCAGGAGAAAAGGAGTGAATTCCTCCTTTCTTTAACCTTTTGTTTGATTCAGATCCTCAACAATTTGGATGATACTCATCCACACTGAAGAGAACAATCTATTTTACATAGTCCATCACCTAAATGCTAATCTCACTTGGAAATACCCTCACAGATACGCCCAGTATTTAATCTGGGCATACTATGTCCAGTAAAGCTTACACTTAAAATTAACCACTACAAATAAAGAGTGTAATTAGATAATAGAAATGTTCCATTGTTAATATGTTACTTTGGTAATTGTGAGTTTTAGAAGTAAACAATAAAATTGTTAGGTATAAAAGTTACAGTATCTTCAATTTACTGTCAAATGGTCCAGAGAAAAGAGTATAGAAATAATAAAATAATGAATTATTTTTATGCATTAATTGTAATGCACCTAGGTAAAGAATATAGGCAGCTTCTTTGTATTACTCTTAAGTTTTAAAATAAACTCAAAAGTTCTAACAATGCTTATTGAAAAAAGTAGCATCTATTGTGACCCAATGTGTTGTTTTAATCTGATCTCTTAAAAAGATGAGTTAAGATATCACTGATTATTCAGAAAGAATCCTGTCCCATATGAATATAATTCAAAATCCAACAATAATTAGAAAATATTATGTAAAGTTAGAATTAAAATTCAAGATACCTTCTAAGATGAGGTAACTTTAGAATGTGAAAGGGAACAAAATAAATGAACTTTTTGTTTGTTTTCAGAATTTTGACAGATGNAGACTGAAGCAGGCTCCAGGCTCTGAGCTGGCAGTCAGCACAGAGCCCGACGCGGGGCTCGAACCCACGCACCGCGAGATCATGACCCAAGCGAAAGTCGGACGCTTAACCAACTAAGCCACCCAGGCGCCCCAAACCTACGGTTTTTGACAGCCATCATACTAATAATCTGTTTAGACCTTTTTCTCAAATGGATGTTAAACTTAGTGATTGAAAGTTCAGTGATGAACATGATATTTATATAATGTACTCATTAATTACAAAGAAAAAAAATAGTAACTTTAGAGTGAAGAAATCTTGTTGACATTACTAAACCAAATGACTAAAGTTGATATCACCAATAATGGGACCAAACAACATCACGTGCATCATATGATATACTAAAAAGGACTCTGTGTCGTTTCTTTGGTATTCTTCCTAAAAATGCATCAAAAATTTTTGATCATGAAGAGATATCAGACAACCTTTTATTGAACTGCATTCTACCTAATAACTGTTATTTTCAAATATATCGAGTTCATGTAAAATAACAATAAAAATACTACAGAAATGTTACATATGAAAGGAGAATAAGAAACCATAAGTAACCTCAATCCATGATCCTAAGTTGGATCCTAGATTGGGGGACAGGGAAGGAACCATAGGGGACATTATTGGGACAATTGATAACATTTGAATATTGTATTAGGGTTTCATAGAGAAACAGAACCAATGGTACCAGAAACAGAACTGGAGAACCAGAAGAACCAATAGTGTGAATTCCAGTAATAGCCAGAGAAGATGAGATGACATCCCCCAGCTTTACAATGGTGCAGGAGAAAAGGAGTGAATTCCTCCTTTCTTTAACCTTTTGTTTGATTCAGATCCTCAACAATTTGGATGATACTCATCCACACTGAAGAGAACAATCTATTTTACATAGTCCATCACCTAAATGCTAATCTCACTTGGAAATACCCTCACAGATACGTCCAGTATTTAATCTGGGCATACTATGTCCAGTAAAGCTTACACTTAAAATTAACCACTACAAATAAAGAGTGTAATTAGATAATAGAAATGTTCCATTGTTAATATGTTACTTTGGTAATTGTGAGTTTTAGAAGTAAACAATAAAATTGTTAGGTATAAAAGTTACAGTATCTTCAATTTACTGTCAAATGGTCCAGAGAAAAGAGTATAGAAATAATAAAATAATGAATTATTTTTATGCATTAATTGTAATGCACCTAGGTAAAGAATATAGGCAGCTTCTTTGTATTACTCTTAAGTTTTAAAATAAACTCAAAAGTTCTAACAATGCTTATTGAAAAAAGTAGCATCTATTGTGACCCAATGTGTTGTTTTAATCTGATCTCTTAAAAAGATGAGTTAAGATATCACTGATTATTCAGAAAGAATCCTGTCCCATATGAATATAATTCAAAATCCAACAATAATTAGAAAATATTATGTAAAGTTAGAATTAAAATTCAAGATACCTTCTAAGATGAGGTAACTTTAGAATGTGAAAGGGAACAAAATAAATGAACTTTTTGTTTGTTTTCAGAATTTTGACAGATGACAGAAAAATAAGGCTTTCTAAGCTCCAACTGTATTTTCATTTTCTGCAAAGGAAAACAATTTTCAGTGCATAGAGGTAGAAAGTATGTGACTAAGGAAATAACAAGTCCCAAGATAGATGACTATTAAAGAGAACGAAGCTAGATTTAAGGAATTGGGTTTTAGGTCATGAACATTGCCTCCATGGTACTGGAAGAAAGGGAAAATGCAGTTTCTTGGAGAATATGTCAATATTTGATGAGCTGTGGAAAATATGAAACATATCAGAACTATATGATGCCCAACTGCTACTTAATTTCCTAAAAGAGTTTAAGTGAAGGCCAGAATCTATGAAGACAGAAGTTTAAAGGCAAAACCTTTTTAACATTTTGGAAAACACTTCCATGGATACTTTTAAAATATCTCTGGATAAAGAAATTAAAGAACCACCCCAGTTAATCTATCTCTTTTTATGGGAGTTAGAGCAAGGTAATAACTTAGACCTGGAGTGGGTTGATTCCAACAATGCATTCAAATAACTCATTTTGCATTAGTGGATAAGTAAGGTTAGAAAAACATAGAGTTAGATATATGTATAACCAACTTACAAAATCATTCACAGAGGATTTTAATAAATGAAGCAACATCACCTCAGAATGTGCTCTTAAATCGTAAGACGGAGATCAATTCTATACTTTTTCCTTGACTTTTTCTTCTAAGCAATTGTCTAAAGACTATTTGCTTTTCCCAGACTACCTTATAAATATAATCATACAGTACATAACCATTTGAGGTTTTTGTTTTTTTTTTCTTTTTCTCTTGGGACAGTGCATTTGGATTTATTCAAAATACTCTTTTTTTTAAGTCCAATATTTACTTTTCTCTCTAGAGGTACTGAATACTGCTGATGTTCACACATTTGGGGGATTATGCAGTACAAACTGAACTTGGCTCTTGGCTCTATCCGCGGACTGCTTAGAATTTAGGTTTGTTTTTTGTTTTGTTTTTTTTTGTCTCCTAGTTTGGTATTAATCATTTGCCTTCCAGTTGCTAAAATGTTGCTACTCTTATTTCCCTTTCATAAGTTTTAAAGGCTCTTTTATAAACATTTTATTATTTTTCTGGAACCGTTTTAGGAAGGAGTAGAGGTAAATACATGTGTAACCTTTAAATCTTTACCTGAAAATTAACTGAATGTTTTTTCACATTCAAAATAGTGGGAAAGGGACCTGATTTAGGGCTATGATGAAATAATCAGGAAAGAAACTGCCTTCCCATCTTAAGGAACATATGTATGTATATACATGTGTGCACGTCTGTGTGTGTGTGTGTGTGTGTGTGAGTGTGTGTGTATTATATTGAAAAACAGGCAACTTGCTTAGAAGGAGTATGGAGTGTTTTATGTGCCTCCTAATCAGGCTTTGGACATTGGGTGGAGTCCTTAGGAGGGTATCAGGAGGGGATGTTCTTAGGAACAGGGCCAAATTTGTCTGACTAAAGTTTGTTTTGGCATCACCAAACGAAATTAAAAAACAAACTTCCAAAGCATCAAACTGTTTTCATTTCACTTGACTACATTCCAGAACAAAATTTTCAATATATTTTTAATAAGAATCAGTGTAAAATTAAAATATATTAAATAATAATAAATAGAAGTAGATTAAAATTATGCATGTGATAGAAGTAGTAGATGAAGATATAAAAACTGCATGTATGAGGGAAAGAAGGAGAGAGAAGATTGGAGAAAGTATGAGCATGATGAGGAAAGACATGGAAGGTATAAAAGAGATTCTCACCAAAATTCTAGAAATGAAAAATATAATGTATGAGGTTAATAGCAGATTAGGTACTACAGGAGAAAAGACTAGGAACTATCTAGCCTATTCAAAATCCAAACTATGCAACCTATAGAAAAACATAATTTAAAAAAATCAACAATATGATTAAACTATGGGATAAAATATTTGAAAGAAGTTGTGTAGAAAACCACAAAGGATCAAGATAAAGGTGAAGACTAAAGGGGCACCGGGGTGGCTCAGTCAGTTGGGTGGCCGACCAGCTCAGGCCATGATCTCACAGTTCTTGGGTTCGAACTCTGCATAGGGCTCTGTGCTGGCAGCTAGCTTCATTTCGGAATCTGTGTCTCCTCTCTCTCTGACCCGCTTTTGCTCACTGTCTCTCTCTTTCTCTCAGAAATAAATAAAAAACATAAAAAAAAAAAAAAAGATGAAGACTCAAATGAGAAAGCCTCTTTACCACCAGCCTAATTCATGTCCTAAATTATATGTGAATATGGTTAACCTCACCTATGCAACTATTTTATTCTATGTATTTTTTGTTATCCTTTTATATCTTATTCCATCCCCAATCAGTAATTGCTCTCTTACTACGAGCCATGAACTTTGGCAAAGATGTGACCTTTACCCTCAAAGAGATGAATGTTGACTTATCAGGGACAATAATTCCTATACAAGGTGCCTGTATTAAAGTAAATATATAAGAACTAAAGGAAGAGAGTTGATTCTGTATACATCGACTTCAAAATACCCAAATAACATTGGCTTCTCTAATATTTTCTGTTGTATAAGTAAGCAATTTCATAACCACTGTAACATCTCTTTAATTGTTGATTCCATTTCAAAATATTCATTATTACAAGCAATATTTTGAAAAAATAGTCGAAAATTTAGATGTCAAAATTTTTAATGTTAAAGTGACTCATTATAAAAAAACATTATGGCAAGTATTCCACTATCCACTGTAAACAACAATATAAATAAAATATCTTGATTAGTTTGAAATACATTTCTAGACAGCAAAATTTTTAACAATTTATTAATTATTCACTGCTATATATATTTAACTTTTCAATTGGTTCTTAATGAATTTAATTTTTAAATTTTTTTTTATTTATTTCTGAGAGAGAGAGAGAGACAGTGTGAGCAGGGGAGAGTCAGAGAGAGAGGGAAACACAGAATCTGAAGACAGGCTCCAGGCTCCGAGCTAGCTGTTGGCAGAGAGCCCTACCTGGAGCTCATACCCACGAAACGTGAAATCGACCTGAGCCGAAGTGGGACGCTCAACCGACTGAGCCATCCAGGCACCCCTGGGTGAATTTAATTTTCTAAAGCTTTTGAGCAAGCAATGATTTTAAACATCTTGCAGGTTTGTTCAAAAACATTATTATTTTTTAAATGTTTATTACTTTTAAGAGAGAGAGCTCAAGTGGAAGGGGTAAAGAGAAAGGGAGAGAATCCCAAGTAGGTCCCATGCTGTCAATACAGAGCGCAACTCAAGACTCAATCTCAGGAATCAGGAGATCATGACCTGAGCTGCAATCAACAGTCAGATGTTTAACCAACTGAGTCACTCAGGCACCCCTGTTCAAAAACATTGAGTACTGATTGGACATCAAAAATGTAATACTATAATATTTAACTGAATTATATCATCATTAATTGATCTAAAATTATTTCATAAATGATTTTGTGAAAGACTTAGCTTTTAATACTGAATAATTTATATTATAGTTAAATTTTATGTTCTCATTACATACAGAGCTTTTAGGCAGGCTATATATCAACTAATTTGATAGAGCTTAGTTAGGGAAAACATGGAACAGTGAAGAAACCATTGATCTGGGAATTAAGAGACAAAAATTCTATCTTGGTATCCACTAGCATTACTAGTACATGACACTGGAGAATCAATTTTTGTTAAAGTTTTAAAGACTAAATTAAAATCAGGTGTCCAACTATTCAGTTTCCCACACCTACAGTTTACTATCCATAATATAGTTTTCCTGTGATTGAAGCCAATATCAGTCTTAAAAGTGGCCTTAAGATAGTATTTCATATAACCTCTAGCAATGAAGTAGATTTGTCACTTGAAAAAAAAAAAAGTAATAGGGGCACCTGGGTGGCTCATCCAGTTCAGGTCATGATCTCATGGTTTGTGTGTTTAGCCCCTGCATTGGGCTCTGTGTTGACAGCTAGGAGCCTGGAGTCTGTTTTGGATTGTGTCTCCCTCTCTTTCTATGCCTCCCCTGCTTATGCTGTCTCTCTCTCTCTCTTAAAAATAACACTAAAATAAAAAAAAAAGAAAAAATATAATTTGACCTCAAATAGCAGGATATTTGCAAGATCTCTTCTTCTTCTTCTTCTTCTTCTTCTTCTTCTTCTTCTTCTTCTTCTTCTTCTTCTTCTTCCTCCTTCTTCTTCCTTCTTCCTTCTTCCTTCTTCCTTCTTCCTTCTTTTTTAAATTTAATTTTAGAGAGAGTGCAAGCAGGGGAGAGGGACAGAGGGAGAGAGAGAATCTCAAGCCGTCTCCATGTTCCTGTGGAGCCCAGTTGGGGCTCCATCCCATTATCCTAGGATCATGACCTGAACCCAAAATCAGGAAGTGGATGCTCAACCAACTGAGCCTCCCAGTGCCCCTTCGAAGATCTCTTCTAATTCTAAAATTCCATATTCTCTAGTCTTCAAATTTTTAGTTTTGAAAAGAAATATAAAACATCAGGGGCGCCTGGGTGGCTTAGTTGGTTAAGCGTCCGACTTTCGCTCAGGTCATGATCTCACGGTTCGTGGGTTCGAGCCCCGCATTGGGCTCTGTGCTGGCGCCTGGGTGGCTTAGTCGGTTAAGCGTCCGACTTTCGCTCAGGTCATGATCTCGCGGTTCAT